>NW_027202709.1:0-170982 GCF_024711535.1 Dipodomys merriami
CCTCTTCCCTTCCCCTATAGCACTTCTGGGTAGAGTTTTGTATATGACTTTAAGCCGAGCTTTCTTCTTTTGTGGCTTATGTGATGTTCAGAGATTGAAGGCTTTGGTTTTTATCAGTGACTCAGAAAGAAGGAAAAGCACTACATCTAAAAAGTATTTGAGACTGATGCATAGATTGAAAAATATTTGTTCTAGATCACTTGTGTGCTGATTCCACTCCTGATAATTCTCCTCTTCCATGTGCTCTTCCTCCTTCTTTTGTGTTGCTACTTGAGTTTGAACTTAGGACCTTATGCTGTTGCTTAGCTTCCTTGCTCATAGCTAGTACTTCACCGCTTGAGGCACACCTTCATTTCTGGCTTTTTATTTGTTAATTGGAGATAAAAGTCTCATAGATTTGTCTGCCAGGGCTGGCTTTGAACCGTGATCCTCATATCTCAGCTTAGTGAGTAGCTAGGATTACAGGCATGAGCCTGTAGGATGGGTTTAAAAGTTGCCTTTCCTTTCTTTTCTCCAGTCTGTATTGGGTACATCATTCCATAGAAACATTGGGATGCACTCTGCTCTGAAAAAGTTGGCAGCATAAATTTAGATGCTTGTTTTGAGACTGGCTGGATTTTTCTGGAAGGAAGATGATCCCTAGTAAGTTGAGAAACATTTCATTGAGTCATTGCAGCACACATGGTGTGCAGCTGGCTGTGACAGAGACGGTGGCCCAGTATGTAGTTTGCAGACGCTTCCTTTTGTGGCAGTCACTACTGTAAAAGTCTTTAGCCTAGCACATAATAAAAACAAATAAACCCAGTAAATAAAAATGTTCCAGAATGTGCCAAGTGCTTGTTTTTCTTTTATAGTGCTTTCCAAGCATGGTGTCCGATACAGATGGAGTGTGGAGGTCGGAAGCTGGCTTCTGCCTTCTCTCCTGGGAGTCTGAATCTCTCCTCTCTGGAAGTGGAGATGGATACCCGGATGTGAGGGTTCCAGGACAGCTCTTCCAGCCACCTTATTTGACAAAGGGCCTTTCTTTTGAAATGTAACCATATTTGAACATGCCATCCTTTTCTTGTTGTTGAAGGTTTGAAGTTGAAGTCTGAAAAGCTCTTCCTCAGGAAAAACATAACTTATTCCAGGGAAATAGACGTTTAATATAGAGAACTACATACAGTGTATTATATAATGTTCTATCACACATATGTGTATTATGCATTTTATTATGTAGTATATGAACATTTTACATATTTTTATATTGAATGTATTTTGTGTCTTATATGCATATGTATGTATTTTATAGGAGGTCATATAATTCTAGTTACCATTTATGTATACCTATCATCTATGTATCTATGTAACATCTCTCTTTTATCATCTACAAATCTATTTTCTATCATTTCTATCTTGGATCAATTCTTTCTCTGTCTCTGTCTTCTATCGTCAATATGTCCCGTCTGTCTGTCTATCTCTCACATTACTGAGTGGACCAGGTCACTTCCTGTGACCTCCTCAGTGGGTGAGTGACATGAAATGCCCTTTCTCCCACTTGTTAATCACTCACAGAAATGGACCACTGTAAGTATGGAGAGCCTTACCTGCCATCTCTGAAACAGTGTTTCACTTCCTTGATAGCCATAGAGAGGGTATCCTGATCCCTAACACCACTTGGAGATCTGGAAAACACATGATGTTCTTCCTACTTTCCATCCCACCCCCAAAGGTCCTTAAAGCCTGCCTGGAGAGTCTATAGACAAACTGGATTTCTTTAGGGCAGATTGATTGTCCTCAGATGGGCTCCTTCTGGCCATTTAGATTAGCCTTTCATTGGGCAGGTAGGTAAGAAGTAGAGACATTTGCTTTCAGATAATTAGAGGGAAGACATTTGCTCTTAAAGTAGCTACGGAAGACTAATATCTGGACACAAGTTTATTTGTATTCCCAGGCCAGGTGGCTAACTGGGAATGTCAAGAAGCATTTGAGCCAGGCACAGTAGCTCATGTCTGTAATCGGAGCTACTCAAGAGGATGAAATCGGGAGGATTGTGATTTTTGGTGGCTACTGTGGTCAAAAAGTTCTCTGTACTCCTTTTTAGCCAATGAAAACCTGGGTATGGTGATATCATCCCAGGTACAATGGGAAACATGAACAGAAAGTTTGTCATCCCAGCCAGCCTGGGCATAAATGTGAGACCCTGTTTGAAACATGACGGTAGCATAAAGGGCTAGGTATGTGGCTCAAATGGTGGAGTGCAAAGCCCTGAGCTCAAACCCCAGTGCTGTCAATAAAACAAAACAGAAGACCAGCTTGAGCCCAGTTGTGGGCTCATTCCTTTTCTTTCTGTTCTCTCCTGGTTCTCTAACTGCTGTCTCTAACCGCTGACACCAAGGCAAAGATCTTGGTCTGAGTGGAGTCTTTGGCAGGTATGTGAAGAACCTGTAACATTTCGAATCCTATTATGTCAGATATGAGCAAATGCCAACTATTCATTATTATGTGATTGTTTTTCTCTTCGTGCATAAGTTAACAAAGTATTTATTGCTACTAATACATTATTATGTAATAATGTTTTCATAGTACTGTAATACTGACTCCTGCCCAGTCTTACTAATTGCATTTATTATCTTATTTTTCCTAAGGCAGTTTCTGTTATTTTTGCACTCTAACACTTGTTCTCTTATAACTCATCCTTTGTAGAGTGGATTATCCTGGAACTTTTATTTAACCTTTCTTGCTACTGTTTTGAGTCGTCATCCACCTTGCTGTCTAGTTATTTGTTCTCTCCGTCATTTTAGTTTCCTGTTGGGAGCTTGTCTTTGAGGCCTGGCCTCTGGTGCCACCTAGGGCCCCTGTGAGATTGGGACTGCCTGTGTGCAGGAAGCCAGAGACATGGGCTGCTTTTCCATCTGGTTTTTCCATCTGGCTTTTCCATGTACTTTTCTCCCTTGTATGTTTTCTCCCTCTTGACTTTTTCCACATTGATGGCAAAACGTTTGAAAACCAGGAGCTTCCTGCATCCACAATGCTACTATTATGCCGCGGTCCCAGGTAATAGGCACATGGCTGTTAACTTAGCACTTGCCACATACTGTTCCTGATCCCAGGACTAGGCTAGCTCATTTTTTTTCTCCAGTCTTCTTCTCTCTGAATGAAGATCACTATTGTCCTCACCACCACGATCATCATCCTCATGAATGGGGAGACTGTAGTGTTGGAGAATTCACTTAGAGCTTGATGTGGGGGCCCCTATGTGTGGCTCCAGAGATCACCACATAGCCATGTCTGTCCAGTGTGTATCCTCTCCTCTGGTCTCTTAATCACGGTCCTCCTCTGAGAGTCATCTCCCCTTGGATGGGCTTCTGCCAGTATCAAGACCGTTGAAATAGAGCAGAATTTCAAAAAATCATTTTATTTTGAGACTGGGCTGAGTAGAAGAATAGCAGGAAGGAATACTGTGAAGCTATTTTTTAAAAGAAGTATAAACCTAAATCCAAATCTGAATCTGTTAGCAGACTTTGTGATATAGCAATAATGGGATGTCCGATCCTCTAGATTAAAAATTGTAATGACCAGGCTGGGAAGGTGGCTCAGTGGTAGAGCACTTGCCTTGCTTGCCTGAGGCCTGGTTTCGATTCTTAGCACCACATAAGCAAAAAGAAAAAAGCCGGAAGTGGCACTGTGGCTCAAGTGGTAGAGTGCTAACCTTGAGCTGAAGTGCTGAGGGGCAGTGCCCAGCCAGGCCCAGGATTCAGGCCCCACGATCGGACCTCCCCCCCAAAAATATTGTAATGTCCAGCTTCATTAAAAAAAAGTAGCTGCTGGGCGCCAGTGGCTCATGCTTGTAATTCTAGCTACTGAGGAGGCTGAGATCTGAGGATTGCAGTTCAAAGCCAGCCAGGGCAGGAAAGACCATGAGACTCCTATCTCCAATAAACCACTAGAAAATCAGAAGTGGCGCTGTAGCTCAAGTGGTAGAGGGCTCGCCTTGAGCTGAAGAGCTGAGGGACAACGCCCAAGCCCAGAGTTCAAGCCCCATGACCACCACCAACAACAACAAAAAGTAACTGAGTGTAGGAATCTGTATTATTGTATAATGTAGTATAGAAATCCTATAATTCTATCTGCTGGTAGAGAGATTCTTGATGGTTTGGAGTTACTATAGATGATGATGATGATGATGATGATGATGATGATGATGATGATGATGATGATGATGAAGAAGAAAATTTATAAGAGTGAAAATTTCTGAGATGTATAAATGACTAAGAATGGTTTTGAAATTGTCAGAACCTAGGATGAACCTCTGATGAAGGTATTTTACAAAGATGGCTCTTCTTCCTCCTCAACATCCCTCCCCTGCCTCCCCACCCTCTGGTCATAGGCAACTTTCCATCACTATAGTCAGTACATGACTAGGTTAACTTACAACCAGAGGTGATTTATTGTGGCTCACATTTTAGAGGTGTTAGCCTATGATGGGCTGGCCCTGTTGCTTTGTGTAGGCAGCTCATTATGATGGACTGAAAGCCCTTACTCCATGGCCAGAAAGATAAAAAGAGTGATTCTAAGACCTATGCAAGGACGCACCCCCAGTGACCTAAAGATTTCCTACTAGGCCCCACCTTCTACAGTTTCCATTGCCTCTCACCAGAGCTGCACCTTGAACACGCAGGACTTTGTGATTGACACAGACCATAGCATCCCCTAATTGCTCTGAATCTATAAACCACATATCAGACCCCCCTAATGAATGATGGGATGAGCAAACCCAGTATATGGAATCATAATATAATCATCATAGATAGTCCCTGAAACCCATTAACTCAGAACAGGATGCTGGCCATTGTAACATCAAGGTGAATATGCTTATTTATCATGCTTATGCCATTTTTGTTAAAGTTATATACAGAGGCTCTGAATCCTTACCTAAGGGCTGTTATGCTAATTGAATCATTTTGGATTATCCCTCTTGATTCTTCTGGCTTATAAAGGGAGCATTTAGGAACTTTCACTGACTGAGATGCTCCTTACTAAATACTGATATGCTACCAACTTTATTGAGTGTGCTACCTAAAGACTTGCCGTAAAGAGCCATTATTTACTTCCTAGCTGAGAGCACAGAGGCTCAGAGAGGGCAAGTGAATTGCTCCGTGTTTCTCAGATCCCTGGCTGGCGGCAAGCACCTGTCCCTTCCTGTCCTGTTTGTTGCCAGCCTGGCACTTGAGCTGTTGACTCTGCCCAGCTGCTGCCCAGTGGAGTGGGTCTGACTGCCCAGCTGCTTGTCCAGAGGTCTGGGTCTGCTTCCTAAAGCTGGCTCACTTGTGCACTTCCCCACTGCCCAGCATTGACTCTGTGTGTTCCCCCCCGTATGTTTTACAGCTTTGGGGACATGCTGTCCTTCACATTGATGGCCTTTGTAGAGCTCATAGAGCATGGCATCGTGTCTTGGGACACGTTTTCGGTGGCGTTCATTAAAGAAGGTAAATGCAAACTGCTTTCCTAGGCTCCCATCACTCCCTCCTTTCAAGGGTACCATTCTCTGCTTTGAGGATTATTTTATCATTGTTTCCTTGGGTTATGTTAAAAGATAGGGGGGTGTGCATGGGTGTGTTTTAAGTAGGCCTATAAATGTGGGGCTCTGAACATTCTGGGTGAACGTGACCTTTTGTCCCTGCAGAGAACATAAAATGTTGTGTGGATGAGAACCCAGAGTTAAGGGAAACTGTGTTGTTGCTAAGGACACAGTGTCTTCGGATGTGCTACTGCATGGCTTCAGAACTCAAGAACTTGGCCGAGATGCCATCTTCACTATCCATCCCCAACCCCATGCTCAGCGACAGGGAAAGAGGCAAAGGAAGCTGATGTCCAGCACTCATGGGCTTAATGAGGAACTGAGGAGACTGAGGGTCTGCTTCAGGTGTCTTAGGTAGGGTCCTTCCTGCTGACTCATGGTCTTGGTGTAAGAAAGATTGCAGGTATTAACCACTTTTTTTTCCCCCTCATTTAAGATAAACTTTATTCCTAATGATAACAATTAGCATTTTTCTTGAGTATACATTGACGTCAGAAAGAATGTAAGGCACTTCACGTCTGTGCCAGACTGGCAAGTTTTCTTTTTTTTTTTTTTTTTTACAGTTTTTTTTTATTGTGAAAATACTGTACAAAGGGGTTATAGTTACATGAGCAAGGTAATGAGTACATTTCTTATCCAGCATTGTTGCCTCCTCCTTTGTTTTTCCCCTATCATCCCTACCCTCCCACCTCCTCAGCGTAAATTGTAAAGTTTGTTTTTCGACATAGAGTCTTGTACATCTCATTGTTGCAAAGGGTCAATCTGTATCACTATTTAAACAATTTGGTTTTTCCCCTTCCCTCCCCAAATTATATCAACACCAAATACAGTGAAAACAGAAGTTAGACCATGGGGGAGGGACATACAAAGCAACAAAAAAAATCATATGGTACCTTATAAAATACGTTAGAAATATTAGCAAGGAAGAAAAAAACCACTTTTGTCCCTATCTTTGGGTTCATTTTGCTTAACATCATCTTTTCTGAGCTTTTCTGCTTGTCCCAGACATAGAGTAGTTATTGCAAATAAGGGAAACCTTGGGACCTATGTTTCTTTGGGGCTGGCTTACTTCTTAATATAATTTTTTCCAAGTCTTTCCCTAACAAATGGGGCGATGTCATTCTTTCTGATGGAGGCATAGAATTCCATTGTGTATATATACCACATTTTCTTGATCGATTCATCTACTGAGGGGCATTTATGACTGGCTCTTCTTTCCAAAGGAATCAGGTAGAAGAATGGGCAGAGATGGGAATGTGTCAAGTCAAAAACTTCACTTGAGAGCTGGGTTTCTTCAAATGTTGGGAGAACATGGCAGCTGTTCCATTTTCTAATGAAAATGGTTTGCCTTTACTAACGTGAAATTTTCAGAAACCCACTTTAATTCTCAGGAAGCAAACTAAATTTAAAAATTGGATATATTTTTTAAAAGCAACTTGTTCCTGTTTCCTCATTTCCTTTGCCTTGCCACTTACAAAAAAGTCTCTTATATGACTTTGAAAATTAGTCACTAGAAAATTACTTACAGTTTTTGGGTAAGGTTCACTTTTTGTTAATTAGCTGGACCGTATTCAGCATCCTGACAGCCCCGGGTTTGTGCTGGCCTCTATGTTTTAAATGGAGCTTTATCTCGACAAAAATAATTAGGAAAAGCACTGACAAAAGGTGCTTCTCTCTGTGATCTTGAGTTGGCTTCTGATTGATGCCAAGTTCAGAGTACTTTGGAGAAATATTGTTCTTCTTGCCAGCCCTCTCTCCATGTCTGTTCTCTTTGTTATGTGTGCATTTAGATTTGAGTTTACCAATTGTAGCTGCAAGAACTAACACTATTTCCTAAATGCCATGGAACATGGAAGCCCTTGATGCTAGTATATTGTAGCGGTTTTTTTGTTTTGTTTTGTTGTTGTTGTTGTTTTCTGTGCTAGTCCTGGTGCCTAAATTCAGAGCCTGGGCTCTGTCCCTGAGGTTTTTTCCCTCAAGGCTAGCATTCTACCACTTGAGCCACAGCTCCAATTCCAGCCAGCCTGCCTGCCTCCCTCCCTCCCTCCTTCCCTCCCTCCCTTCCTTCCTCCTTCCCTCCCTATTTACTGCCTTCCTTCCTTCCTTCCTTCCTTCCTTTCTTTGTTTCTTCTTTCTTTCTTTCTCTTTCTGCCTTTCTGTCCTCTCTCCCTCCCTCCCTCCTTCCTTCTTTCCTTCCTTCCTTCTCTCTTTCTCTCTTTCTTTCTCTCTTTCTTTCTTTTCCTTCCTTCCTTCTTCCTTCCTTCCTTCCTTCCTTCCTTCCTTCCTTCTTTTTCTTTTTCTTTTTCTTTTTCTTTCTCTGGTAGTTTAGTAGAGATAAGAGTCTCACAGACTTTCCTGCTAGGGCTGGCTCCAAACTATGATCCTCAAATCTCAGCCAAATCTCAGCCTCCTGAATAGTTAGGATTGTAGGAGTGAGCAACTGGCACCCTGCTATGGAGTTGCTTTTTAATGACTTGGCTACTTAGAAGAGGGAAGGCCTGAAGAGAAAAGAAAGAGGACTTCCTGTGTTCTGAGTTGATTTTCCTCTAGCCAAGCATGGCCCTAGTGCCTAAAGAGGACTTCCTGTGTTCTGAGTTGATTTTCCGCTAGCCAAGCATGGCCCTAGTGCCTTCTCTCGGAAGGGAAGTTTCCTATGCATTCCCCTGAGGCCTTTGTTTTGAGGAGGCTCTGGCTTGCTGGGAAGATCAGATGATTCCACTGCCTAGACAACATCTAGCCATTGGGCTTCAATATTTTGTCTTCTAAAACTTGGAGAGATTTATGAACCTCAGCCAGATGATTTAAAATCAACCATGCAGCCCCATGGTTCTCTTCTGCCTTGATAATGTATGAGAATTTTGAGATCTACTTCCTCAGCTTCTGAAAACTGACCTAAGTAATTCTCTGATTTCGGGATTACTTTGTTTTGCTTGTGGTTGGTGGTACTGGTTTTGAACTCAGGGTCTCACATTTGCTAGGCAGGCGCATTACCACTGGAACCATGTCCCCAGTCCCCTTTTCCCTGTTCATTGTGTTTTAGACAGGGCCTAGCACTTTTTTGTTCTTTCTTTGTCTTGGCAGTGCTACGGTTTCAACTCAGGACCTCCTATTTTCCAGGCAGGTAGCTCTACCACTTAGCTACTCAACCAGCTAAGGCCTTCCATTTTTGCCCAGGGCTTACCTTGGCTCACAAGGTGAGATCCTGCTACCTATGCAGCCATTGTAGCTGGGATCGTATGGGTACATCACCATACACAGCTCTTTTTGGTGAGGTGAACAGTTGAGCAGAGAGGAAACTGAAAAGATGGTGTTTTAGGAACCCAAGGATGCAATGGACTGGAGGGCCCATGTTGTGTGTATGTACCGTTGGAAATATCTCAGGATATTAGAGTACCACACAGGAATCAGGACACCTGCTCAAAAGGAATTCAGCGAGGTTTTTCTTCCACAGAAAGTCATGATGCTGACAGGATGCCAAGTAAGCAAGTGGCAGGATATCTGCGCAGCTGTCTTATCTCTACTGTATTACAATTCTTATTCATTTGGTCAGAACTTAGTGTCACAATCTTGAATGAATGATTAGTTTGCAAAGGGTTAAAAGTTTATCTGAGCCATCAACTGAGACCAGGACTCCTGACTGAAGCCAGAAGTTGTGAGGAAAACAAGGGAAGTGGCATAGTTAAAATAGCTTCTTGTGAGTTGGTAGCAGCTATTCTTAACATGGTGGTGCTTGTGTCCAGCAATCACTCTACAGAAAAGATTCCAACTACTACATCCACTGAGTTTGTGCCCCAAAGAAAAATATCTCAAATGCATTCTCATGTTACTGGGGAGATTAAGCACTTAATGAGTATGGATACTTGAAAAAGTGAGGCAGTTAGGAAGGGAAGAAGAAGACTACAATGATACTTTTTCATACCATTTAATTTTGGGCCTTGTTGGAATAACCAAATGGATCCATTTAGATACTGAGAATGCTTACTTCGAGTAATTCATAGTCAGTGCTTTTTAATCTGTCCCTGCTTTAAATGAAATACCTGTGGGTCTTGCTCATCTTGGTGTCTCTGGAGGACCCGCTGTGTGGAACCAGGAATGCTTATCACTGAGGGCTGGGAGTTGGTAGTGGAGTGGGGGCTTGATAAAGTTAGCAAGCGGTGCTCACCTGTGAGACCCCTGGACTTTTGTCACATCCAGATTCTATATACAGAGGCAGGAAGGGAGCGAGCAATGAGGAAGAGCCCTTGGTAGAGAGAAAGTTAAGAAGTTCCGATCAATGAACTTTCTTGTGGGTTTTTCACTTTCCTTATGCCAGAGTCAGGAATTATACTGGAACAAGTTGGGCCCTGGCGGCTCACACTTGTAATGTTAGCTACTCAGGAGATTGAGATCTGAGGATCACAGTTAGAAGCCAGTCCTGCCAGGAAAGCCTTTGAGACTCTTCTCTCCAATTAACCATCAAAAAGCTGAAGTGGAGCTGTACCTCAAATGATAGAGCACCAGCCTTGAGTAAAAAGTGAAGGATAACATCCAGACCTTGATTTCAAGCTCCAGTAGGGGCATAAAAATTTATTTTTTAAAAAAGAATTAATTGGAACAATGAAAATGAATGGAGTGGGGGGGGTGGCGGATTCAGGCATTTACATTCTTCTTAGAAAAGATGTAATTTACATTAAAACCCAGGGCAGAGCATGATGGCCATTGGATTTTTGTCAGTAGGCTTCCCTTGGTAGGCCCTGTAAAGAGCTTGTTAAATTGCAGCAGATGTGAGGAGCAGAGCTGACACCTGCCTGGGACAATAAACACATTCGCAGGAGAAGAGCCAAAGCAGTCTTTAAAGGATTGTTAACATCCTCATGCCTTTCCTGCAGTTCCTATAGTAAAATAATTGCCTTTTGGAACATGAAACCAGGCTCACTCCTGTTTTTCTGCACCTCATTCTTTCTTACCTACTGAGGTATAAATGAAGTGAGGCAGGTGGGGTGTGGAGATCTGAAGTAGGCTCCTGTTTGGATCTGTTCCCCCATTCTGGCTCCCATATGGAGGGTGTGGACTGCAAGTATGGGATGGTAGCTAGAATGGTGTGTGTACACTGGCATTTCACCCCTTTAGGGAAGGAGGGAGTCTGAGGGGAGGGCCTGACTGGACCACAGAAGGGGATAAATTTGTGTTTAAGTGGGACTCAGGGAGTGGTTACTTGTCACAAAATAATGATGGCTTTTAAGAAAGCCATCATGTTGATACAATAATGGCCTTTTTAGTGTGGGTTGTCAACAGATTGTAGTAAATCTTAATGAGATGTTTAAAATAAAACCTTTATGGTAACCATGTGTCTGGACTGCCTTGCTCCATTATCGTAACCCTTCTTTTATTTTCCTTTCCTATTATATTGTGGTTGGTTGTAGTTAGGGATTCAAGGATTGATTTCCCCTTAGGGAATGCATTTGAGAACTTGAAACTATTACATTTTTTAGCACTGCTAATTTAAAGAGTTTTCTTTTTGCTACCTGTGGGGGAGATGATAATTTTTTTAACCCTAGAAGGAGAGGTTTTCTTCCCTCTTTTCTTCCTCTTCCTCCTCTTCCTCCTCCTGCTCCTCTTCCTTTTCCTCTTCCTCTTCCCCCACTTCCTCCACTTCCTCCCCCTCCTCTACTTTCTCATCTTTATAATTTGGAATAGCCAGCTGCTGAAAACTTGCCATTTGAATTGCATTGATGAGTGTGATTTGTATGTGAGGAATATATCAGAACATAAGAGTTGTGGATGGAATGAATGAATGAATGAAGGAGCAGCCTGGGGAGGGGAGAGGAATGGCCGTGCTTTACACTGAATTTATCCCCTCAGAGAAATGCGCCAGTCCGTGTAACGTACATGATAAAATTGTCTGCCTTGGAAAGCTGAAACTCAGAACACAATAGTCTGGGGGAAACCAGGCAGAATAATTCTTTGAAGATACCCAGTAAAGAAATGTCCAGTTATCAGTGATTATAAGAGAGGTTTCTTTGTGTTTGGTAGGATTTCACCAATCTCAATGGGGACTGGGTGTATTTCTTGCTACTTTGAATTATGCTCCATCCTTAGAATCAGATATCCTCGCTGAGTTCCTGATGTGCTTAATTTTTTTCCTCCTTTCCCTGTTGACTCTATGAGCCATCCATGATGTACTTCTTGGGTTTTCAGATAGCAAGTTTTGTGAACAAGTCGGCCATGGACATCTCAATCCTGCAGCGGTCCTTGGCCATTTTGGAGTCCATGGTGCTCAATAGCCATGACCTCTACCAGAAGGTGGCACAAGAGATCACCATTGGCCAACTCATTCCTCATCTTCAAGGGTAAGCATGCTGCTCTCCTGGGGAGAGGTTGTTATCTCTGGGGAAGGAGCTGTTCTCTTTGGAGAGGGGCTTCCCGTAGCCACAGAGATGCTGCAAATTATTTTGTACTATTCTACTAAATATACAAACAAATATCCCTTTCCTTTTTTTTTTCGGTTGTATTTACTGTACCACTTGAGCCATACCCCACCCCATTTTTCCTTTATCTGCTTTTGTTTTTGTTTTCAATAAAGTCTTGCATTTTTGCTCAGGCTGATCTTGGACAGTGATCTTCTTTCCTATGGAGGCTAGCTGGGGTTATAGGTATGAACCACCAAGCCCAGCTTATTTGTTAAGATGTAGGAGTTGCTGACTTTTTGTCTATGTTGGCCACAAACCTTGGTCCTCTTGATCTCTACCTCCTGAGTAGCCAGGATTATAGTATGTCACCACACCTGGCAGCCTTGGTTTATGGTGAGTCATGCACCTCTCTCTCCCCTTACACTGACATGGCAAGGTGACTTCTTATCCTTGAGGACTGCTTTGTCTGTCCTTGGCATTGCTCTGTCCACGGCCCCTTGCCCTGGGAAAACCTTTGGCTTTTAACCTGTCTTTGTGGCTATCAGTAGAGTTTTTCTTTTTAAGGCATAAAGCAATTTGCTCTCCTAAGTTCTTAACCGAGGGTGACCTAACTGTATAATGTTTTCTGTAATATTACGAACACCTTCAGAATTCATTAGAAATTTTATGCTAGACATTTTCAAGCAGTCTTTCCTCCCTTCTTTTGATAGAACTGAACTAAGGCTTTATGCTTCTAAACAGTCTACCACTGAGCCACACTGTAACTCTTCACTAGGAATCTTTTATTGTAGTTATTTGAAGGAGTTTCATTTCAACCTGCCAATTTATTTATTTTATTTTTATTTTTATTTTTTTGGGTCCGGTCGTGGGACCTGAACTCTGGGCCTGGGCTCTGTCCCTCAGCTCTTCAGCTCAAGGCTAGCGCTCTACCACTTGAGCCACAGTGCCACTTCCAGCTTTTTTCTTGTTGCTTATGTGGTGCTGAGGAATCGAACCCAGGGCCTTAGGCATGCAAGGCAAGTGCTCTACCACTGAGCCACCTTCCCAGCCCTCAACCGGCCATTTATGAGTGTACAACATCTTGGTTTGTGTCACCTCTTCCATCTCTCCCAGCCCCACTCATCCACTTAAGTTTTCTGGGTCCATCTTCACAAGTGTACATTGAAAATTGTGACTGTATTTACCTACCCTTCCTCTCTCTACTTAGCTTCCTTGTATTCCTGATATTAAACTGTCAGTTAATTGTTCAGAGGGGTTTCACCCCTGTACATATACTGCTCTCAGCACTGAGTGGTCACTCATAGCAGTTGTGCATCTGTTGTTTCCAGCTTAGGGGTGCTGGAAGTCTGCTCTCAGTGCTCACTACAGGTCTACAGAGGATCCTCCCTTTTCTTCTCCCCGTGGGAGGAGCCATGTTGCTGTGTAATGATGAGGTTTATTATGGCCTCCCTCTGGGCTGGCTCACCTCATCTGAGTTCTGCTGCCATTTTACTTTTGCAGAACCGATCAGGAAATTCAAACCTGTACCATCGCTGTCATCAATGCACTCTTCCTGAAAGCTCCTGACGAGCGCAGGCAGGTGAGCTGTGTTGCTTCCATTTTTGTGTCCAGGGTTGGGAAGTGTTTGTGCAGAGGATGCCTTCTCCTTCCTTTCTGGGGGTCTTGGAGGGCTGCTTTGTGGCTCTGGCTCCTGCCATGTCACCAAGCAGGGTGTAGGGGAGGGAGGAGGTGGAGACTTGGGTAAGCCATTGACTGAAACGAGTGTTTGGCCCTAAGAACCCTTCCCTAAAATCTCAGAGCACACAAAGATGGGAGCCTGGCTGATGTGATGGCCTCTGAGGTGGAAGCCCCCAGGGTCTTCTGTCATCTAGTCATTCACCAAGGCCAGGGAGGTGTCGTCCCCATTTTTCAGAGGTGTCCTGCCTGCTCAGGAGAACAGTAGATGCGAAAGCGAGAGAACGAGAGGGGGCAGCTGAAGATGATGCTTGTGGTGGAGATCACCATGCTCATGTATGAGAGGTGCTCTTTGCTTGGTCCTAGATCTTCTGACCCTTGGGGTCATGGGTGGGGGAACTGAGCCATTCATTTGTATCTTTGTGTATAGAGGGAAGGGAGAATCCCTTAAAGGTACACAGAAGAAACCTAACTTTTGGGGTTCTTTGGACTATAAATTCTTTGATTCTTTCTCAAATAGGGGATGGAACAGAATAAAGAGTTTTGGTATGTTTTGGAATTTAGCTTAGTCCTCAAAGACCATTAATTTTTTTTTTTAATTCTACCTGCATAACATAGAATGTGTTACCCTGACCACAGTTCACTGCCATAGGAGTTCACTAAGGAGATCATGGCATCTGCCAGGAAATTTTTCACAAGAGTGTAGAAAGCTAACCTGCTACATAATGCTGTGCATAGAATCAGACTTTATTTATCCTATTTATCTTATCTTCATGTTTCCAAGGATTTTAATATCAGTTATTAAATGTGAGGGATTCTGATTTGTTTTCCATTTAGGATTGTTGGTTCATTTCTAGGAGTTACATTTCCATGGTTTCATTATTGTTTTGTTTTTGTTTCCCTGCTGGGCCTTTCCAAGCTCTGCCACTTGAGCCATACCTTCACTTCTAGCATTTTGCCAATTATGTAAAGATTAGAGTCAATGGGAGGGGCTGGGAAGGTGGCTCAGTGGTAGAGCACTTGCATGCATGAGGCCCTGGGTTCGATTCCTCAGCACCACATAAGCAAAAAGAAAAAAAGCCAGAAGTGGTGCTGTGGCTCATGTGGTAGAGCACTAGCCTTGAGCTGAAGAGCTGAGGGACAGCGCCCAGGCCCAGAGTTCAGGCCCCTTGACCGGGCCCCCCTCCCCCCCCCCCAAAAAAAAAAAGAGTCAATGGGATTTTTCTACTCAGGCTGATTTTATATTATGATTCTCATATTTCAGACTTCTAAATAGCTTGGATTATAGCCATGAGCACAGGCATTGGGCTGTATTTGTAGTTCCTAAAATTTAATTATATTTTCAGTTAAAAGAGTTGGTTTAAAAAAAAGTAAAAAAAAAAAAAAAAAAAGAAAGAAAGAAAGACCAAAAGGAAAGAAGTGTGAAAGCTTCTTTCATTACCTTCCCAAAGAGAGACTTGCTACAATTTCATAGTACCCATGTACTTTCCATGGCTGTGGGTCATCCTGCTTTGTTCTATGCAAATATTTGCCTAGTTGTGTCTTTTGTTTTGTTTGTTTTTGGTCCGAGACCAGGACTCGAACTTGATATCTAATGCTTTTGTTCAATGATGTTCACTTTCTACCAATGGAGCCACTCCCCCAGCCCAGAGTTTTGTTTGTATTTTTAACCAACACTCGGCATACTACATGTACTGTCTTTATAGAAAACTTCTGTTAAGATTAAAACTATGTTGTAGACATCATTCCGTATTGGTGTATCTATCTATATATTTATATGTTTCTGTCATTTCAGTGCTATGAAAATCTCCCCATGGACTCTCATGTTTACTCAAACTATTCCCTAAGACAGATATCTCTCATGTTCACAAAAATCCTTCTGTTTTCTCTCTGTTCTAGCTTCTGTTTCTTAGGAGAGTACTATCAAATATTCAGTTGTTCCTTAATGAAATATTTATTGTCATCTTCTGCTTGCTGAATATCATGCCTGGAACTTGGGATACAAAGAAGCACATGGAGTCCACTGTGCCCCCAAGAACACACAGTCTTATGCATATATATGTATATGTATATATATATTTTTGTAAGTAGATAGTCAATGACTAGTAGCTGTTGGACAGGAAATAGCCTTCTAACTATTGGCGACTATCTTGTGGCTGTCTATGTGTATCTGTAATTATTCTACATTTCTATCATTTCAATGTTATAAAATCATATTAACCTATAGATGAAATAGGAGCACAAAGCATATTTTTTATTTTCTTTTTTTGGTGACTATTGGGCTGCACTTTTCATTTGCAAAAGGAATACAATATTTATAAAAAGCAATATTGGAGATGTATGTATAGAGGTCCTTTCGGTCTTTTGTTTGTTACCTGCTCCAAAAAAAAATCAAACCTAACCAAGCCAGATCAACCCTCACCCAAGAGCTACTGTATTTAGCTGGGGAAGAATCATGTAGTAGAGATGGCCGATGGTGTTTTCTGGGCTTGCCTTCAGCTTGTGTCTCAAGATGTGGTTGCCTTTGCTTTCTTGTTTTTGAGGGCAGGAAGATGACCTGATCATGGATTTCCATTTCTATGTCTTCTGGTCCCATATAAGTGTAAAAGGTGTTCACAGTCCTCCCTAGGCAGTGGGTTGGCAGGGCATTGCATCAAAGTTGCCAACAGCTCTGAATTTCCATCTCTTCTTCTCTCTTGCTTGCTCTCCTTTCTGTGGTGGCATTGGCGCTGTTAGGTTGATGTAGACAACAATGTTGACATCCTTGGGTGTCCTCTGACTGTAAGTCATCCATGTTCCCTCTGTGGACCCTGCTGTCTCAGTCTGCCCTCATCCATCCTGCCTGTACCCCTTACATCCCCTCGAGTTCCTTTCCTCATGTTCTTCGCTCCCCTGGCTTTCTGTACATTTATTTTCACCTTAGTAGATATCATGGTTCTGTTGTTTTTCATTGTAGCTTAGTTTCTTCTCTATTCAGTACAACTCGTAGCACCGAAAAAAAAAATCCCCAGCACAGACTGGCATTCTAGTGTCTTCCTGCATATGAGCAGTATTTTGACTTTTTCTTAGTGTGTCCCAAGGATGTGGCTTGACTATGAATTTTCTCCCTTATTCCTTCCAAAGAGGGCCTGTGAATCATTTCATCTCATAAAACCATCCTCAAGTACTCTGCTGAGGCCAGGAGAGGCTGGAGCACAACTTATATCATGCAGAAGCCAAGGGAGAATTCCACAGCATCACATCTGGCCAGATATTTGTCCATCTGAAACCCCATGTGGTTCATTTGCATAGCTTGCTGATCCAGCTCTGGGGTGTATGCCATTTGCCCTTGGTTCTGCACGCAGGTAGATGAACTTGCTTTTAGGTGAGTTAGGGATTTTAGGGTGATGGTTCTCCAACATCAGGATGTCCTTGCTGTGGGTGTGTGTTGTCTGGTCATCTTCATACAATCTAAGAAAAGCGGGTACAGGGTCCTTCCTCTACCCACTCAACAGCTCAAAGCTAGCTCTTTACCACTTGAACCACACCCCCACTTCTTCTTTTTGCTGGTTAATTGGAGATAATTCCAGTCTCCTGGGGCTGGCTTTAAACCAGATTCTCAGATCTAAGACATCTGATTGGCTGGCCAGAATTACAGGTATGAGCCACTGGTGCCCAGCCTCTGATGCACTTTTTGAGTGGAAAACCATTAGTTTCTGGAGAGTGATTTTTCTAGAAGGAAAAAAATTCCATATATATATATACACATATATATATATGTATATATATGTATTCATATATATATGCCTTTGTACTTGGCTTTTATAATCCAAATGGAATATCCAGCCTTATCATGGAATACTAGTACCTTCCAAGGCCACAGTTTTCTAAGAAATACTGCTGATATCCAGGCCCTGAAGCACACGGGAAGAATGACACTTGGTTGTGTGGAAAGCATGCCTGTCTTTCTAACCAAAGCCTTTGTGTGGGGTGTTTTTCTTCCCCAGGAAATGGCAAATATTTTGGTTCAGAAGCAGCTGCGTTCCATCATTCTAACAGTGAGTACCTAACTGGGGAGGAAGGGCCTGGTGCAACTTTAGTGTCCCTTCTGTGACTGATCTGCACTTTGTTCTCCACTGTTTGGTGAAGGCTAGGGCTAGGAAGGAGGGAAGATGGTGGGCTCTGAGAGTCAGAATCAATATTTCTGTCCCACAGGAAGCATCCTTCATAGTGGACCTACTGTAGGAGTAAAGATGACATGATTGGGCCTCTGAGCTGGAGCCCGCCTTCCTGTGGTGGTTTTCTACACATACGGTTTAGCTTTGTAAGGAAAGGAATCAGAACTCCACAACTTCTAATACCTAGCACCATGGTGCTGCCCCAGTTTTTCTGGGGGAAAGCAGTTTACTTTTCACTGAGTTGTGAGCTGGAGATTCAAGCACTGAGACAGAGGTAGCTCCCTGTGCCATGATGGTGTTGGCTTCTGGCAGTGTTCCTGCACTTAGTTTGCTTCTGTAGGGTGGGAACAAGGTTGCTTTAGTTCTTGGAAGTTGGATGCGTGGGTAGGGGACTATGATGGTGGTGACACCATTTCCCCCCCTGTGACCTGGGGGAGCCAGGGCCCGACCCTTTCCTTTAAGAGCCTCCCCACCCTCTGTTTCGTCTTCTGCACACAGAAGATCTTTTCCTGCCTCTGAGTCATCAGGGAGAGCTCTGAGCTCACATGTATGTTGGCTTTCCTTCTGAAGGGTGAGCCACCAGGCTTCATTCCTGGTTGCATCTAGATGCAGACTGCCCAGCCTCCACTTGGGCCTGTTGATGATGTTTAGTTTGTGGTCTGCCGTTTCTTTTTTTGGTAAGTATTTTAACAAAGTATTTCTGCAGCATGTCATCCTTGCCCAGCGGGCCATCAACAACGAGATGGCCCACCAATTATATGTTCTCCCAAGTGCTCACCTTCAACCTCCTGGAAGACAGTATGATGACCAAAATGGACCCCCAGGATCAGGTAGGTGTGCATCTAACAGCAGTAACATGTGACAAACAGAAAGTGCAATGCCACCAGCCATCTTTCTGCTAGCAACTCTGAATCCTGGAGTTTGTGAGGATCCTATAAGTATTGTATTACTTTCTTAGGGCTTGGGGATATGGCTTCTCAATATAGGTGAATACCTATAGATAATAAAACCAATTGATCATAGCTGGATGCTGATGGCTAACAATTGTCATCCTAGATAGGAAGCTGAGATCTGAAGGTCCTGGTTCAAAGCTAGCCAGGCAGGAAAATCTGTGAGACTCATACCTTCTATTAACTAGCAAAAACCTGGAAGTGGAATAGCTCAAGTATAGAATGGAAGCCTTGAGTGAAAAAGCAAAGTAAGAGCATGGGGATTTGAGTTTGAGCCCCAGTGCTAGCAATAAATAAAGGCTTCCATTAGGCCCTGAACATGCATGTGGTTTTTTGTTTGGTGAATAAGGGAGTAATTTTAAAGTGGAAGCTCACTGGCACTGAGTATATTCACATTGTTATGAAAACATTACCAAGTATCATCAGGCAAAACTGAATTTCTGGGTCCCCTAAACAATAACTCCATTTGAGCTATCCTGCAAGCCCTGGCCAGCTTGCTCCATTTTGCTTCCTGTTGCTGTGGTGTGGCTACACAGAAGTATTCTAGGCAACACTTGTCACCTATTATCTGCCTTATTTCACTCCACCTAGTACCTTTAAGGTTTGTCCTTGTGTATGCTGTCCCTGACGTTTTGTGCTCAAGGCTAGCACCCTATCACTTGAGCCTCAGCTCCACTTCTGGCTTTTTTGGTGGTCAGCTGGAGATAAGAGTCTCATGGACTTTCCTACCTGAGCTGGCTTTGAACTGCTATCCTCAGATCTCAGCCTCGTGAGTAGCTAAGATTACAAGCCTGAGCCACTGGCACTATGGAATTCTGTTCCTGCTGTTTGTGAATGTCATGTGCTCATCCATTTACTATGGATGGACAAGGAAGGGCACAGGGGTTGGTTCTTCTTTGGGATCTTCCTTTTATTTTGGTTTCCTGTTAGTTTTGATGATGTGTCCTTGATTAGTGGAGTAAAAGATCCATTGCGACTGCAGAACTGCTCACGGGCCTTGTGAGCCTCTTGCTTTGTAGGTAGCAGTGGGCCCTCCCAGACTCTACCTCAGCCTACGCCCCTCACTGCCTCCCTTCGCAATTAGGGCCTCATCTAGGCCAGGTCCCTGGCAACTGGTTACCAATATTCCATATGAGATGGCAGCTGGGGTCACTGGAGAGATGCCAAGCTTGAGAAGCCGGGGGAGGGGAAAAGGGCAAAGTGTGCTCAGCTCTCATTTAGAACATGGCTTGACTTTTATCTGGTTTTCTTTTACTCTAAAGCATGATTCATTTGGACTCTGGGGGTGAAGAAAAAGAGAGTTGATGTCTCTTTGCACAATGACAGCAGATTCCTCTCCCTCCCTCAATCTAGGCTCAAAGAGACATCATATTTGAACTTTGAAGAATTGCTTTTGATGCAGAGACTGAACCTAATAATAGCAGCAGCAGCTTGGAGAAATGCAAGTCCATGTATACCCGGGATTACAAGAAACTTGGCTTCATTGTAAGTGAGTTCTCTCCTTCCACTCCCTGGGTGACCTCAGCCGCTGCCAGAAGCTTGTGGTCCTTGTGTGCTCTGTAAAATCGCTTCCACATTTCCAGATGTTAAATAGCATCCCATGACAGTTTCTTCTGGCTGCAGGGGATGGAATAAGTTGCACAAGTGTGAGTGAGTGCTGCGTTTGTTTACTCGGTGGTGATTAAGTGTAGCCAAGAATAATCAGTCTGGAACACATGTGGCTTTCCTCAGACCTGCTCCTTCAGATGGGGCTGAGGGATGGAGACAGTTCTGGATGCGTCTTACGATTTGGTGTGGGACTGAATAACTTACACACGTCAAGTCCACATCGGAATCCAACCCAGAGTCTCCTGGAATGTATGTAATACATCACAAGATTTGTACAATTTGTTTTCCTGAGAGCTTTGTCTTGCTGAAGACACCAATATGGTTGTTCTCCTTTGGGCATTCTTGTTGTTGTTGATTATTTGTTTTTTTCATTCTGTGAATCTGACCCTAAGGTGTCCAGAACAGCCTCTTTTTTTCCCCTCAATAACACCACTTTATGCATGCTATAAAAACTTTACAGGAATGTGCCTCTACTTCTTGACTTCTGTACTTTATAATTTATCAGACTTTTTACTTCATATATATGTACATAAACTATATACATAAACTATGTATGTATATCCTTACATATGTATGCATACACAAAGTATAAATTTTATATATAAAGTACAAATTCTGCCCTATAGTTTACTTTAAACCACTGTCTTTTGAAAAGGCTTAAATCATAAGAAAAAGTTCCATGCACTTACACATGTAGTTGGCATGTCTATCTCCATTTCTAACTGTTCTGATTTTCCCTAAATTTCTTATGGTGTGACATACTCTGTCAGCTTTTGTTTCTGAGAGTTTCTTTATCTTTCTCTTGATTTTTTTTTTTATTTTTGTCGGTCGTGGGGCTTGAACTCTGGGCCTGGGCGCTGTCCTTCAGCTCTTCAGCTCAAGGCGAGCGCTCTACCACTTGAGCTACAGCGCCACTTCCTATCTTTTCTCTTGAAAGTTATCTAAACTTGAAAGTTACTTTCTCTGCACATAGGATTCTAATTTGAATCCCTGCCTCCCCTCTCCCTCCCCTCCCCCGAAAATGTTGCCCTACTGTCTTCTCACTTGCTTTTGATGAGAAATATGCTGTTCTCCTGTTGCTATTTTCTGCTGCCCTCAGAATCCCTGAGGGGCTTGATTATGATCACTTTTGGTGTCTTTTCCTTTGCCCCCAACCTGACCCACACACATGCTGTGTACTTAGATCTGTGTGTTCATAGTTTTCGTCAAGTTTTTGAAATTTTAGCTTTATTCAATTCTTTTGCCTCTCTCTTTGAATAGAATCCTTAACTTTTTTTTTTTTTGTAGCAGTCCTGGGGCTGTGTGCTGTCCTTAAGCTTTTTTTATTTTTTCTGACTCAGTGTTTTGAAACCACCTACTCATCTGCAATTACAGTACTGCACCCATTATTTATGCACACATAACCCTGATTACATTATTAGGATGACTTTATAAAACTCATCTTTATGATAAATATTTTCAAAGCTTTCCATAGAGCTCAGTTGCTTCCAATAAACATCTAGTAATTCCATGGTCAAACTATCTTAAAATCCTCTCCTTAGTACCTCTTTCGTTAAGAATTAAGTTTGTAGTGTTAGTCTCAATGTCCTTCCTAATAAGGGATTTTTTTTTACGACAATGATACTCTGACATCATTTTTGTTCTATCATATCCTGAATTTTGACCTGGGAGTTCCATTTGACTGTTTAGTTGAATTGAAGTTCAAAATGCTGGTGAATAGGGTCATGACTGACAGGACAGGTGCAGATTTGTGATGATGACCAAGCTGTTCTTGCTCACCTGACAGAGCTCTTTCCCAGACATTCAGCCTGGTGAAGAAGGGACTTCACTCCCCTGCCTTCTAAGTTTACTTTTGTGTCCTGAGCAAGGCATGTCTAAATTCCCTGGAAGTTTGCATAATCCATATTCTTCAAGTCAAATTTCCAGAGAGAGTTCAAGGCCTGTGCATTTCAGCATCACTCCAAAGTGATTTTGCTGCCCTCTTCTGGTGCATGGGTGGCCTTTGGGTTCCTCTGTGCTACTGTAGCTCCACTGTCCTCCTTCTGCCACTGCTTTGATTTCCCACGAACTATGCCAAAAATGTCTGCCATTTTCAGGGCTGATTGTATTTCTGCTCTAGTCCTTCGTGATTGGCAGCAGAGAGCAGAGTCATAGGGAAAGGAGGGTGTGAAGATCGAACAGGCCTAGGCTTGTAAATGGGAAGGGAGTGGGTAAGATAGCTCTTTTTATTTCCAGACTTGGTCCTTGTATAAAATCACCAGTTTCTACCATGAGTCAGTGTGGCTCCGTCTATGTCAGATGACTCTTACTTAGGGTGTTGGGACATCTCTGTCTCTGTTTTCTATGCCTGGAGGGTGCCGTGTCTCATGACTGCTGAATGAAGAGTGATGTAGGGTTTCATTGGACATCGACTTGGTCTGGTTTTCTGGCCTGTAGAATAATTTGAACCTCTAATGTTGTGGGTGTGGTAATGGTGTGGCTCAGGCAGCAGGGGTCATGGTCTGAGTGGTAGCTTGCCTCTCTAGCAAGCAAACATGAGGCTCTGAGTTTACAACCAGTACTTCCAGGGGGTGGAGATGGGAGGGGTAGAATTTGTAGGACTAATTCTCCCCTTCCCCCCCCCAACATACACTTTCCTGCAACAACTTGTAAAGTTATTTTGGAAAAAAAGTAGAACTCAAATGGACAATAACCAACAGGAGACATAGGGTTTTCTTTTTAAAATTATTATTAGTATATATGATACTCTTTCAGTTTAGATATTTAGTTTAGATATTCATGATGTTCTTTTAGCTTTTAATTTTAGAACTTCCCCAAGGCCAAGATCTTGATCAGACAGTTGAGAAGCTGGAAGGACTGTTGATTAATGATTTATAGGGCAGCAAGCCAATAACTTTAGAAAGCTGCTTTCACTTTTACACACCCAGCCAGGCAAACTTTCTTAAGTACTAGGAGCAAACTCATGTGTTCACTCTGCTACCTACAGGCCATGTGGCAGAAACACTGTCAGCTGGCTCAGGGTAGGCTGGGGGCACCCTGGAATTGTACGCAGAGTTCTGCCTGATTCTCTGTTCACCAAGCAAGATAACCTTGCCTGTTTCTACTCACTGTCTTGGTCTGAGATTAGCGATTCCTTTTGAGATTTGCATGATGTTGTTTTGCCTCCAAGCAGGCTTGGGAGTCCAGTGGATCTAGATTAAAATTTTAGCTGTCTCCCTTCTGGCCCATGGGCCAGTGGTCTGTCCTCAACCTGTGTGCCCTTCGCTTTCTTCAGCTGTGAAACTGGCAACAACTTTGTGAGTTTAGGATCATTGGAGACCTTGTGAGATTGTGGACTAGTGGCCAGCATAGGGCCTGGGCCTAGGGAGTACTTGGCTGATGGTCCTCACTCCAGGGAGCACTTGGCCAGTGGTCCTCTTCACTCCAGGGGATACTTAGCTGATGGTCCAACTCCAGAGAGCACCTAGCCCATGTTCCTTCTCAACCCAGGGAGCACCTTGTCCATGATCCTTCTCGTTCCAGGGAGTACTTGGCCGATGGTCTTTCTCACTCTGAGGAGCACCTAGTCAATGTTCCTTCTCATTTCGGGGAGTAGTTAGCCGATGGGCCTCCTCACTCTCAGGAGCACTTAGCTCATGCTTCTTTCCACTTCTTCTCTGGGAGCACACATTAGAAAAGCCACAGGTAGCTTTTGGATTTGCTCAAAGTGGAAGTGAGCATCTCTCCCCAAGGCAGGGGCAGTTCATCAAAGGAGATAAACAAGTAGATTTGGCTGTGGGAGGGAGGGAAAGATAATGGAGAATGTTAAATTCAGAAGGGTTTGAGATATGCAGTCAGTCCTCATGACTCACGGATTCCTGTACTTGCAAATTCCTCTACAAAGAAAAATGTTTGTAATCCCCCAAATGCATAAACTTTAGCTACCAAGACTTCCAGGTCCTTGAGTGATCTGTAGGAAATGTCTGCATGGGACCATCAAGTGTAGCATTTGAAGTCAGCTATTAAGCCCAAGGTTCCCTTGGGGGACTGGGTAGAGGGTTTCAGACATGCAAAGGCTGCTGTGTGGTTCATGCTGGGGAGCGCCTTGCACATGCAGTGAGAGCTTTCTTGTCTTGGGAGCTTGATCTCAGGATTGGCTGCCTCCTCCATGCTTCAACTGATCACACATCCCCCATGCTCATTTGAAATGCTGCAGACCTAGTTCTAAGGAGATCTAGGTACTGTTTGGCTTCCTTGACAGATAACACTGACCTGAAATTAAACAGCCACCAGGTGGTGCAAGAGCACAGCCATTAGACCTTGGCCCAGAGCTGGCTGGGGTGCCTGCTCCATTGTAGGCTGTCCTGGGAGCCTGTGGGGTTTGAAGTTGAGGGACCCACTCATGGGCCTCAGAGTCTCCTGCATCAGTGTCTATTTGGAATTAGAAGCATTCCAGGATGCGGGGATGAGGGAGGCGGTGGTACCCATTCAGTGGAGTGTGCCTCTTCTTCCCTCTCCTAAATTTCACGCCCAGTGACTTCTCTTTATGATGTTGTTGGAAGCTTATAAGCATGGCATAGCCCATCAGGATGAGCTAGTGCATGGAAGACCTATTTGAACATTAAGTATGAAAACAACAAAAGTGAAAACATATTTGAGGATTTAAAAGTTTGCATAGTTGAGTATATTAGCTTCCACTTGTAATCCCAGCTACTAGGGAGGTTAAAGGTGAGAAGATTATGTGTCAAGGCCAGGTTGGAGAAAAAAAATCAGGGAGACCCTATTTCAACGCTAAAAGTTGGCCGTGGTGCCCTGGGCCTCTCATCCCAGCTCCATGACGGCACGAGTCGGGGGATTGATATCTGAAGCTTGAGAGTAAAGCAACACCTTGCCTGAAGAGTAAATGAAACAAAAAAGAACTGGAGATATAGCTCACATACTAAGGGGCCTGCCTGGCAAATGTGTGAGGCCCTGAATTCAAACTATGGCACAAATAAGCAGGTAATGAAAAAAGTCTAGTCCAAATGTATACCAGTGATGGCTTAGAGAGATCAGGCTGGTAAATGGAGTCACAGTGAACCAGAGTTGCTGACAGGGAATACTGGGTGTGAATTCTGGTGGTCGTATTGGAAAGTAAGTAGCGACTTGCACGCTGTGTGTATAAGTGTGTCATATCTTTCTTGGGTGTTTTTGGTGTCATTGTGCAGGTCATGGTACTCTGTCTGTTTGGTTTCATATGTGTTGACTGCAGGTGTCTGAAATGTACAGCCACAGGAAGTTGTAGCCAGTAGGAGAAAGGAACTTTGGAACTGATGTCCAGCTTTCCTTCCTGTGGTTGGACCCTGCTGGATGGGCTCTGGCCCAGGGCTCTCATGAAGCCAGGGGAGTGTCAACATATTTCCTAATGATGCCAGTGGGGAAATCAAAAGTGCCATAGGTTGGATCAGGCCTGGCATTGCACAAATCTGTACTCCCAGCTACCAGAAAGGCAGATATGGGAGAATTACCAGGCAAAAAAGTTAGTGAGAGCCTGTCTCAGAGAACAAGCCGGGAATGGCGATTCACATCCATAATGCCCAGAGGCACAAGTAAATGGATCATGGTCCAAGTGTGAGACCCTATCTAAAAAAATAACTAAAGCAAAAAGAGGTTAGAGGGGGTGGTAGGGTGCCTGGCTAGCAATCACAGGCCCTGAATTCAAAGCCCAGTAACACACACACACACATTTACACAATACATGCATGCACATAGATGCATGCATATACACAGTACATACAAGCACACATGTACACATCTACACACATGTACACACGTGCAGATGCATGCACACTCGTACATGTATACACACATATATATATGTGCCCACACAAGCTCTATTTAGAATATTTACAGGTTTTTTTTCCCCTTGACCCATCTTGGGGCAAGTAGCTTGCAGCCGCATTGTCCACTCGCAGTGTGAACACTCTGGCTGTAGCTCACCTGGCCTGCAGTGCCCTGATGGCAGCTTCTGTCTGGTGCTTTTGCCTTTGTGTTGTGTTGATTCTCCTCTTACCTAGCAGGGGTAGGGTACGAAGAACACAGGAGAAACAGGGGAGTGGAAGGGTTCCATCCCAGAAACTCCCACAACAACCCGTGTGTCCTGCAGAGGGGACACTTGGATAACTGTGGTTTTGAAACATTCGATATTTTTTAAGGAAATACTTGAAAGGACTTCTGAAAACTTGTTACAGTTCATTGCTGGGATGATACTCGAGTTTCATTCTCCTAGGGTTTTTTTTTTTTTTACAACTGTGATTAAGTTCAACTCCAGATAGAATCAGTCTGAGCTGGTTATTGAAAATGAGATGTGTAGATCCCCAGGTTTCTTCTGCTCCTGGTTTTCCTTCCCTTATTCCACTTTGTAGTTTGCTCATATTGGATCCTAGGAGACACAACTGGAGCTGCTCTGTGGCCACAGGGGGCATGCGTAGGCAAAGCATGGGAGCCCACAGCTGTTCTTACGAAGAGCAGCTCAGGTATGTTTCACAGTATGGAGAAGTTAGCCTTCTACACGTGGGTAGGAATTTTCCCCAGATAAGTCCTTCCTTGTTCCATTTTTAGGTTAAGAGGCATAGGAACTCAGTGCCCTTTAAAATGTGGCGGTGGTAGGAGGTAACTTGCTAACCGGCACAATTATCTACCTCTTACTGTACCATGCTGACCTTCTCCCACGTCCCCCTTTTGAGAAGAGTCTTGCTATGTAGCACATGCTGGCATTGAACTAATGTCCCTCCTTCCTCAACTTCCCAAATGCTAGGATTATGTGCCACACCATCTCCAGCTTTTGTGACACTCTCTCAAAAGGGTATGGACCAGTATGTCTGATGAGGATCTGGACTTGGATGAGAGCTTATGGGCCTCTGGTTCTGATGACAGGGCTTCATAGGTGTCCAGAATCTCTCCATGGGAACTTTGTTGCCCTGGGAGGATGCCCTGAGCATCTCTGAATACAGTGTTTGAATTTGAGCATCCTTGAGAACAGTGTTGGTATTTGAGGGTAGCTGAGACAAAGAGAATGAAGAAAAGGTCTATGAGAGACTTAGGATTCCCTTGGCCCTGACCACGACACCTGGACCTGTGCCTTCTGTATTTGTCTTTATCCTGAGACCTTATGTAGTCACAGTAGTTTTTGTTTTTGTTGTTTTTTTGGGGGGGGTCAGTCATGGGGCTTGAACTCTGGGTGCTGTTCCTGCATTCTTCAGCTCAAGGCAAGCGTTCTACCACTTGAGCCACCAGCGCCACTTCTGGTTTTCTAGTGGTTTTTTAATTGGCGATAAGAGTCTTACGGACTTTCCTGCCTGGGCTGGCTTTGAACCACGATCCTCAGATCTCAGCCTCCTGAGAAGCTAGGATTACAGGTGTGAGCCACTGGCACCTGGCTACAGTCACAGTAGTTTTTATTCAGTTTCCATCGTTCCAAGCATGCAGCATTGCCCAAATGTCCTACAGAGCTCTGAATTCTATGTGAGATGATCTTGGGGGAGTGGTATGTGCCTACACATCTTGCCACACATACACTCGGATGTATGTGCTTTGAGTCTGTGAGGACGCTGTGTATACTCCACAAGCCACTCCCTGGCGAGGGATTCTAATTGTGGACATGACATTCGGTCTCTGTAGGAATTCAGATTACTGAAATCTTCCAATGGGAAAGGACAGAACTTGTCTGAGAATCTCCCAGTGACATAAGAACTGTCCCCAGGAGGGCATCACACCACACTTTTCATTTGGGGTGGAGAGGAGACAAAGATGGAGAAAGAGAGAAAGAGACAGAGACAGAGGGACAGAGAGAGATGGTGGGTTTCCCATTTCAAGGGGTTAATGATCTCCCCAAAAGGCTGCCATGTTGCGTCAGGACTTACAGACATACTTGCTTTTCATTGTTGAGTTGGTTAGCTAACGCAGATGAAGCAAATGGAGCATGCCTTGGCTTTTTTGAAAAGTGTGTCTTTTCTGCGTCCCTCCCCCTTCCCACCCAGATCCTCTAAGGGGACACCAGGGACACGCTCCACCCAGAATCTTTGAGAAAACCAACACAGGCTTGTTTAAATTGCCATGGGTTTGTCTTGCTGGACATGATATGACCACTCACCTGGGTTGTGCTCTTCCCCATGCCCAACCTTGCTTCTCCAGGGACTGGACAGATATTCTCCATCTGAACCCAGCAGGAGCAGGGCCCCATTCTTATCTGGGGTCGGAAGCAGAATGATGCTTGCTTCTCACTGAGAAATGCACTTTTGATTTTCCAAGGGCTCTGGGAACTTTCCCAAGTGTGCATGGCAGCAAGTGGCACGGCCAGTGTGTGGCCAGCTCTGCCCTGGTGTGCTGTGCTGTCTGCAGGCTGCTGGCTGAAAGGCCTCCATCTCTCCGCAGAAGCTGTTGCAATGGGTGCTCTTAGGCCGAGCAAAGTGATGAGGGAAGATCCAGTTTGATGATCAAGGTTCTGCATGCCCATCTTTTTGATTCCGGGGGAACCCCAAAATTGGCCTTTCTCCCATTTTCCATGGAGCCTGAAGCAAGACATTGTGATTTAGCTTCTCTTGGCCTTCCTAATTTCTGTATTTATGGATCTCATCTATTAAGACATGTTCTTCTTAGCTCCCCAGAAAGGTTTGCTTGCATCCCTCCTGCAGCTGCTCCTTCATTCCTGAGCACTACGGGGAAGGAGGAGGGTAGGTACAGGCCACTGGAAGGAGGGGGAGACCTACTGATCTGAGGGGATCCAGCCCAGGGACTAGGATTGGGAGCAGGTCTCATAGAAGAAGAGCCAGTCTAGTGAGCCCAACTGAGAATCCACAATCGGTATCTCAGACATGGAGGGGAAGTTTGGGTTACAGAGGTCTGGCCTTCCATTGGTCATTTGTAGGAAACTCTGAGAAAGATGGCCTCCCATTGGTCATGTAGGGCATGTTCACAAAGCAGAATAGAGCCAGTCTACCAGAGACTAATGAATTGATTGATTTGTGACTGTAGTTACAGGAGATGTATTATTTAGGGCATGGTGCCAATGAGCTTGAAGTCACAGGGATGAGTTAGGAAGAAACCATGGCCTTCATGATATTACGGTTAGTGAACTTCCTGTCACTCTGGACCTCCATGTATATGCCTCTCTCTCCCTCCCAACTCTCTTCTCTCCTCTACAGTTCCCAGCTAGTTCCATTGTTACTTCTTATAGGTGACTCTGCTGGGAACTGTCCTAGCTCCAGGTCCTTTCAGTGTCAGCATAGGTCACCTGGCATGGTTCTTACTAACCTGACATGAGTGAGTCAAATTAATGATCTTACCATTCAAAACCATAGATGTGTATTTGTGTGTGTGTGTGTGTGTGTGTGTGTGTGTGTGTGTGTGTGTGTGTGTGTGTGTAATCACTGGTAGCAGTTTATATATATTATAAGAAAAATACAGATTTTGGAATGCCCTTGTAATCTGTCAAGGGAATATGAGGACTTTGTTCATGGAACCTGTGGGATTTCCTAGTGGAGGGGGGATGATAGAGATGAACCTCAAATAATGCTTTTTGCAGGAGATGGGATTATTCCTTTTTGCTCCTCCCCCACACCCCTAAATATTATGTTGAAACCTAATCCTTAATGTGGTGATATTAAGAAGTGAGATTTAGCTGGGTGCTGGTAGCTCTTGTTTGTAATCCTAGCTACTTGGGAGGCTAAGATTGGGAGAACTGTATTTTGTAGCCAGCCTTCAAACATTTGTAAGAGTCCATATTAGCCATCAGCTGGGCACAGTGGCACATACTTGCTATCCCAACGATGTGGGAGGTTGAGATCAGTAGGATTATAATCCTAGGCAGGTTTGGGCAAATAAAGTTTGTGAGATTCTACTTCAAGAGACAAAAGCTGGGAGTGGTGGTATATGCTTATATTTGGTTTAAATAGGAGGATTATGGTTCCAGCTGGCCTGGGCAAAAAAGTGAGGCCCTATATGAAAAATAACCAGAGCAAAAGGTGACTAGAGATGTGGCTCAGGTGGCAGAATGTCTGCGTAACACGTGAGAAGTCCTGAGTTCCATCCTGGGAACTACCAAAAAATGAAAGAAAAGAAAAAGAAATGAGATCTTGGGGAGGGGACTGATGCTTCTATAAAAGAGGTGCAGGGCACTTCACCCATCTCCTTATGGGGAGGGAGGGACTGTTGAAGACACCATTTGAAGCAGGCACTGAATCGGCTGTGACCTCCACCTTGGACATGCAGATAGATGAGAGATGGATTTCCATCGTCATAGCTGCCCAAGTAGACGGAGACACTTGAATTACCGGTGGGGCGGTTAGTTGGAGGTCCATTCAAAATAAAAAATAATGCTTAGCACTCAATATTTGCTTGAAGCATGCGATAGTGATATCTGAAGCTAAAGAAAATTCAGCTAAGAAACTATTTTGAACAGAGAGGGAAAAGAGTTGTGCTGACATGGAGCTCCTGGAAAACTTCTCCTGTCTTTCCCCATCAAGTCCTAAACTTGGGTTTGAGAACTTTCCAGGGGGATCCAGACCCCAGAGCATTCTGGGTAAGGAGTGCCAGCGATGTGGTTACACCAGAGAAACACTGTTTGCTACAGCAGAAGCGTGGAGAAGAAAGGGAGGTCACAGCCTCTTGGGTGGGAGATTGAAAACCCCAGCCTTCAGGTGGGAGGGAAGGGGAAGCCCATCAGGAATGTTGCAATGGTGGTAGGCCAATGAAGGTGGAGGGCTGGTAGTGGAGGGGGTGCTGTCACAGAATCGAGTTAGGATATGCAGAGCTGAATGCAACCAAGAGACATAAGGACGGAAGGAAGTCTGGAACACAGGGAGCATGCTGGCAGGCCAGAGTCAATCAATTAAAAGTCTAGAGGACTTCTGGATGCCTAAGCATGTTTGCTTGAGACAAATTGTATAGGAGACACTTGAAATCTAAGAGCATATGGTTCCAAGGAGACTGCCACTGAGAAATACCACTCAAGGTCAGGATTCACTGAGTTCAGTACTGAATAACTGCAGTACATAACGCCACCCAGCTCCCACTAAAAATGTGCATGTGTGCATGTGTATGCACACATGCAAGAGGCTATGTGTTTTAATGTGCATGAATATGAATGTGCACTCTTGCATGTGCATGCACGGGGGATGTGTGTTTACATGTGTGTGCATGTATTAGGGGGTATGTGTCAGTGCCTGTGTGAAGTGTATGAGAGGATGTGTATGCACACTCATGCACACACAAGGGTGTGTGCACGTGTGCATAAACAAGGGTGTGTGTGTGTGCATGAAGCTGTGTGTTTGCATGTTTGCTTGTATGCATGAGAGTGTGTGCACCCCTGCACCACCAGGAGGGAAAGTGTGTAATGGGATAGCCTGGCAGCATAGGGACTCTGACTGTTGTAAGCTAGGAAGCTGAAATGATACTGCTCCTAGAAAAAGCGTTTGCTGCAGTCTTATATTTAGGGTTTCTTAGTGACTCAGCACTGTGTACACACTGCGGCCTTATTTTTAGTCTGGATTCTAAGCAAGTGCCTCAGGCTGGGGCTCCCAAGGAGGCCACCCACTCCTGAGCTCCCGCCCTGCCAGGGAGCTCGGGTCACTCTTTGCCAGCAAGTCCCCCACAGAGCCTTCCCCGCCTGCTTGCTGCTTATGTAATAGCTTTCATCCCCACTCACTTCCCATGTGAGAAACATTACCCCTTTCTTCCAAGAGAGCTCTGTAAAACTACCAGCCAGCCAGGGGCCTGGGTCAGGTGAGCATGCAGGCCTTTGACAGCCTAGCCCCTGCCTGGAGCAAGAGTTTTAAGCTCACTTAGTGTCCCTCCTCCTGTGAATTCCTGCCTGCCTCTTGAGGAAACCAAAGGGAATCATCTAATCAACACACTCATGAGGTCAGGTTTTAAAGGAGCTGGGAGAGGTGCAGGTATTGTTGAGTTCGGCAAATCCCTCACCAAACTTCCCTCTTCCAGGCCAGCCCACTGCAATGTTTTCTTTCATGAAGTCTTCCTCCTCCTCCTCCTCCTCCTCCTCCTCCTCCTCTTCCTCCTCCTCCTCCTCCTCCTTCCTCTTCCTCTTCCCCTTCCCCTTCCCCTTCCTCCTCCTCCTCTTCCTCCCCCTCTTCCTCCTCCTCCTCCTTCTTCTTTCCTCTTCTTCCTCTTCTCCTCCTCCTCTTCCTCCTCCTCCTCCTCCTCTTCCTCCTCCTCCTCCTCCTCCTCTTCCTCCTCCTCCTCTTCCTCTTTCCTCTTCCTCTTCCTCCTTCTCCTCTTGCTGCTGCTGCTGCTGCTCCTCCTCCTCCTCCTCCTCCTCCTCCTCCTTCTTCTTCTTTCCTCTTCTTCCTCTTCTCCTCCTCTTCTTCCTCCTCCTCCTCCTCCTCCTCTTCCTCCTCCTCCTCCTCTTCCTTTCCTCTTCCTCCTCCTCCTCCTCCTCTTCCTCTTTCCTCTTCCTCTTCCTCCTCCTCCTCTTGCTGCTGCTGCTCCTCCTCTTCCTCCTCCTCCTCCTCCTCCTCCTCCTCCTCCTCCTCCTCCTCCTCCTCCTCCTCCTCCTCCTCCTCCTCCTCCTCCTCTTCCTTTTTCTTCTGAGACCAGGATTGGAGCTCAGGGTATCATGCTTGCTTGGCTGCACCATTGAGCCATACTTCTAGCCCAGTCTTTTCAGGCAGGTATTAAACTATGATAAGAAAGCGTGGAGACTTCTGCTCTTACCTTAGTTTTGGGGTTGGTAAATGATGATATTGGATTATATAATGCTGATCTGATCCGAGAGGCCACAGCCACCTGCAGAGCAAAGCAAAAGCAGTGTCTTAGAGGACAATGAGTTTTTGGTGATCTATAGTCTGTCATTAGATAGCATAGCATAGTTGATTCATTTATTGACTTTTTGTTATCACCTCAATTGTGGTTTATGAACAGTAAACTATTCATCTTTTCTGGGTTTTTCATCAGCCATGAAGATTTCTGATAAATATCATCATTCCTTTCTTATATAAGTGAAGGGCAAAACAATAAACTAAATCTCTAGAAATCTGATGATTTCCTTGTAAAGAGATTCAGGATCTAAGACTGTTTTAACTTCCTGAAATCCTCAGGCTATTGTAGAGGGTTACAGGCCCACTTGTTCATACAATCTACACTGATGACATGATTCTTTAAAATGAAAACATAGGCTGACTTGTGGTGGCACCTGCCTATCATCCCAGCGAGAGGTCAAGAGGATCATAGCTTGAGACCAACCAGGGAGAAAAGTTAGGGAGATTTCATCTCACAAAACAAGCCAGGTTTGGTGGTGCACATCCTGTAATCCCAGCTACAAGGAAAACACAGATAGGAGGGTTCTAGTCCCAGTCTGGCGTTGGGCAAAAATGTGAGATCATAGCTGAACCAATAAACATTGCAGAAAAGGCCTGAGGATATGACTTGAATGGTAAAGCACCTGCCTTTTTATATATATGATACACACAGTATATAATATACATATATATTCTATACTCTGTCAGTCCTTGTAGACAGTTTTGAAAGTGTCTGTGACAGGAGCAGCAGCGGAGCTCTTCTTCATGGCAGCTGTACCAGGGAAAGAGTGGCTACGGTTGATTGTGTCAGTGTTACACATGCTAGTGCCTTTCTGGGGTATTTGACGTACTTTCCTACTTACAACTAACTACTAAAAAATAAGTGTTTGCTCCGTTATCTTATGCCTGAAATACGGAGGGTCAGTACCTACCCAGAGTCTCATGTGATCATTTTATTTCATAGTGTTGTGTTTTCCTTGTGTTTTTTCCTCCCCCCTAAGCCATACTGTCTCTTTTTGAAATAAAAATATGTATAAGCAAATTCAGAGGGCCGAATATTACATGAACAGAACAAGACGGAACTGACCAGACACTGTTTCAAAACAAGGCCGGGGGAGGGGAGGAGAGAGAGGTTGCATATTGCATATCACCATGAAAATCCCCTTTGCACAATTAGTTTATGCTGAGGCATGTGGTAAGCAGCACAACCAAGAGCCCCTCTGCGTGACTAATTGGTGCTAATAAACACTAAAGGGAAGAGAACTCCAGGATAGAGAAGCTCAGGCTGCTCCTCTGCCTCAAGAGCATGTTGGATGAACAGGTACAGAGTTGCTGTAGAGGCTGGTTTGAATCTTTCCACTACCTCTGCTCCTGTGTAGGACACTCAGGGCCCCAAGATGCTTTGCCTCTGTTACCCAAGGGTTGGTTGTATTACCTCTTGAAGCCACCAGGAGGGAGCATCTCCGCATAATTTTGTGCATACTCAAGGGCTTGAAAAGAATCCAGTGCTGCTCTGGAGCCCATAGGAGACCCCTATTAGCTGCTATCCCTCTTCACAAACGAATGCAAGACAGTCTCTACTTTGTTGACATTTGGTTTTTGTGTTTTTGTTTTATTTTGCCTTGCTTTTATAAGAATGGGGAAATGGGAGCTGAGTGTCGGTGGCTCACGCCTGTAATCCTAGCTACTCAGGAAGCTGGGATCTAGAGGAGTCAAGTTCAAAGCTACAGTTCAGGCAAGAAAGTCTATGAAACTTCATCCCCAGTTAACCAGAAAAAAATCCAGGCTGGGGCGGCATGGCTCAAGTGGTAGGGTGTCATCCAAGAAACAAGTTGAGTAAGCTCAAGTCCCTAGGAACACACACACACAAAGAAAGAAGAACAAACAAAAAAAAAGAGTAAATATAATTTGCACATTTCATGTGTTTATATTTGGTACTGTATAAAGGGAGTGTGTTTGTGTATGTGTGTGTGTGTGTGGTTCTGACCTCTATTGAAAGAATAAGTTTCTAGGGGCTGGGAAGGTGGCTCAGTGGCAGAGTGCTTGCCTTGCATGCATGAGACCCTGGGTTCTATTCCTCAGCATCACATAAGCAAAAAGAAAAAAAGCCAGAAGTGGCACTGTGGCTCAAGTGGTAGAGCGCTAGCCTTGAGCTGAAGAGCTGAGGGACAGCACCCAGGCCCCATGACCGAATCCCCCCCCAAAAAAAGAAAGAATAAGTTTCTATTCCTCTCGTCACATCTGCTTTGCTCAAGATTACTTGTCTCCCTGACAAGAAATGTGGCAGTAACCAGGCACTTGTGACTTATACCTGTAATCCTAGCTACTCAGGAAGCTGAGATCTGAGGATTGTGGTTCAAAGACAGCCTGGGCAGGAAAGTCTTTGAGACTCTTTATCTCCAATTAACCAGCAGAAAACTGGAAGTGGAGCTATGGATCAAAGTGGTAGAGCTCTATCCTTGATCAAACGAGTTCAGGAATAGTGCCCACACACTGAGTTCAAGCCCCACAGCTAACAACAACAACAACAACAAAAAAGACAAAAGAAAAATAGTAATTGGAGGTCCATGGTGCGGTGTTGACATGGCTTCAAGGTCCCATTCAAGATACTGACTTAAGTATTACCTGACTGCTCTTCAGAGCCCAGTTTAAATCACGCTGTTGACCTTGGGTAAATCACTTCACTGCTCTGAAGATGACACACTCATCTTTGGTACATTGCAGTTTCTCTCATCCAATAAATATTTATGGAGAATTTTTCTTACATATAGAATGTACTATTATATACTAGATATAATGCTATTTTTTATTTTTATTTTTATTTTTGCCAGTCATGGGTCTTAAACTCTGGGCCTGGGTGCTACCACTTGAGCCACAGCACCCACTTCTGGCTTTTTTCTGTTTATGTGGTACTGAGGAATTGAACCCAGGGCCTCATGCATGCAAGGCAAGCACTCTACCATTGAGCCACCTTCCCAGCCCTATAATGCTATTTTTATATACCTCTCTTCAGTATAAATTGGCCTCTTGTTTATATAATTAGATTTGTCTTCCTGTCAGGGGTTCTGTCAGATATGGGAGCTGTAAAGGTAATCAAATCTGAGAATGCGGGACAGCGCTGTTTGTGGTGAAGGCTGAGTTATTTAAGCTGAGAAGAGGGGGTGGGGGAACCTACAGATAGCCGCCATGGTGAATGTGGGAGGGGCAAGGCCCTAGCCTCCCTTCATGCCTGCACATCTCAGGACCTGGAGGTGAGCCCTGCCTCAGCAGGCTGCCTGAGGCCACTGGCAGTGAAGTCTTGTCAGTCCCTTCTTCCCCCTGAAGTCTGAGCCACTGTGGCCCAGGATTAGGGATCCTGAGTCTCTCATTACTTGTACTTGTAACGAGATGAACAAGGCTTAATCTAAAAACTAACTTTCAGCGTGGACAACTTGTTGAATATACTGGTCATGTGGTCCACATACCCTATCCTGTTAAAAATTATGATATAAGTTTGAGATAACTTTATTCCCTTTTTGCTGGCCCTGGGGCTTGAACTCAGTATCTAGGCTCTCTCCCTGGGCCACTTTTTGCTCAAAGCTAGTGCTCTACCACTTGAGCCACAGCACTGCTTCTGGCTTTTTTGAGTAGTTTATTGGAGATAAGCTCACGGGGACTTTCCCACCTGGGCTGGCTTCCGAACCTTGATCCTTAGATCTCAGCCTCCTGAGTAGCTAGGATTACAGGTGTGAGCCACTGGCGTCCAGCTTGAGATCATTTTAAATTACAGAAAGGTTCTAGAACTCAAACAAGGAGCCTCTGCATAACCTCAGCCTTGCATTGTTGCTATTTACATTGCCTACTCACTTGATAGTGTGGTTCCTATGGTATGTCTGTCTGACTTTTCTCCATCATCTATCTCTGCCATCTGTCAGTCAATTATCTGTCATTTATCAATCTCTCATCGGCCAATTCATCCACCTATCATCCATCCATCCCTCCATCCATCCACCCATCCATCTGTCTGTGCGTCTGTCTATCCATCTATCTGTCTACCTATCTTAACTCATCTATCTGTCTGCCTGCCTGCCTATCTATATCTGTTTATTTATTTATCTACCTATTTATCTCATATCTGCTAATTCACCCATCTAACATCCATCCGTCTATCTGTTTATCTGTCTGTCTGTCTGCCTACCATGACTCTCTATATCTGTTTATTTATCTACCTGCCTATCTCTCATCTGCCAATTCATCCATCCATCATCTATCTCATCTATGTATCCAACTCTATCTGTCTTTCTGTCTGTCTGTCTGTCTATCTATCTATCATCTAAGTACACCCAAATTCTTTTCCCCAAAGCATTTGTAAACAGGTGGAGACCCTATGTTTCCTTAGGGTCTATAATAAAATTCTGAAGATTCAACATTAACACAGTACTATAGTCTAATCTACAGTGACTCCTCAGATTACATCCAGTGTCCTTTTTCCCCCCTTTTTAACCAAACCAGGACACAATCCACAGACCACATTGCTTGTCCTTCTCTGCACCCTCCTTTAACCCAGAATAGGCCATCCATTGCCTCTTTTTTTAATATACAAATTTTTTGCAATTTTTTATTGTGATTAAATGATTATATAAATTTCACACATTTCACAGTATTGTGGGATAGTGATAGTTACAGTCACAAACACGTTCTAACCTTCTTGGGGCAAATTGTCTCTATTATTGTCTATAAAGTTTATGAGTTCTGTGAGCTTTGACAATACAGTTATTTGTTCCACGTCCAGTGATATGTACATTTCTTTCCTTTGGCTTAGTGTCAGCTGTTCCCTCTTTCCCACTCATTCCCTCTCTCCTATCACTGCCATTGAGTTGCTTAGTCATTTTAATCAATATCCAGTGCAGCTGATGGGTCCCACTCTTGTATGTTTTCCCCTTGCCTCTTTTCTTCCACCTTGACTTTTCTGGAAGTGAGTGGGCCAGGGGGATGTGCATTGTTCTTCTCAGATGAATCTGTGTAATGTTCATCATGATAGTCTTCAAGCTCTTGCTATCTTTTAGATCTTTTTCTCCCCATGGAAACACGAATCCTGATTTCCAACTGTTAATCTCATGAGCATTATTTATTATCCTGTCCCTTGAGAAGGCCAGCATTTATTTGGATGGCACTCTTTGAGTTCATAGGTGAAGATGTCCTTGTCCTGTGGGCTGAAGCAGTCTGTGCTTTTGTTTCCCCGGCACCACTGGAGATGCCGAGCTAGAGCATCGGATAGTGGAATCACTTCCTAGTAGGTTTATAGCTCCTCACCCCCCCCCAACCAGGGATAGACAAGCAAGTTGTGTAGCCCACTTTGTCAAAGTCATTGTCTTGGTATTGTGAAGCCATGGGGAATTTGCTGTGAGTTTATTCGCTTGTCAGATGTGGAGTTAGAATGTGACAATCTGCAATGTAAGTGGTCACCATAATAAAGTCAGCCTGGAAGTCAGCCTCCTTCCCCTCTCTGGGCTGAGTGGATCATTTCATTTTCTCTGCATGGGGGGCTTCGCTCTGCCATGCCAAACCATAGAGCTACCCTGAAATAAGCTGACCACCAGCTGTGACGTATGGCTGATGTCCTATCAATTATGATCCCTTTACCTTGCATGTTAGAAGCAGACTCAGGAAACAGTGATTTGCACTTTTTAGTTTTTTCTCCGTTCTCTTTTCCCAGCTTCAAAATCTTTGCTTCAAAATCTGACCACAACCAGCTGTATTTAATAATTCAACTTTCTTTTAAGACTTTTGGCTGTGTGTGTGTGTGTGTGTGTGTGTGTGTGTGTGTGTGTGTGTTTGTGTGTGTGTATGCATGTGTTCAGGTACTATGGTTTGAACTCATGGCCTCGTGATCTCACTTATTTTTGCTCATGGCTGGTGCCCTAGCATTTGAACCACACCTCCGCTTCCAGCTTTTTGCTATTAAGTGTCTTATACTTGTCTGCCTGGGCTGGCCTTCAACCTTAATTCTAGATCTCAGCTGCTTGAGTAGCTAGGATTAGAAATATGAGCTACGGGTATAGCCTGGCCAGTTGTAACCTTTGTTGTAAAAGTTGAAATGTAAAAACTTGTGCAAAGGTGTAGAGATTAAATGTGGATTACTTTTAAGCCACATTACTTTTAAGACTTAAGACCAAATTCTTCTCCCCAGCCTGTTCCTACTAAGGAACTTGTCAGTTGCCTTTACTTTTTTTAAAAAATATTTTTTATTGAGATTATGCGGTTACATAAATTTCACAAATTTCATAGTATTGTGCGATAGTGATACTTAGTTAAAGTCACAGACACATTGTAAGCTTCACAAGGCACATTGTCATTATCATGGTCCATAAAGTTTGTGAATTATATAAGCTTTGACAATATAACTATTTCTTCCACATCAGGTGATATGTACATTTCTTTCCTTTTGCTTAGTGTTAGCTGTTCCCTCTTTCCATCTCATTCCCTCCCTCCCATTGCTGCCCTTGAGTTGCTTATTTTCATTAATCTCCAGTATAGTTGATGGGCATCTCTGTTGTATTTTTCCCCATTTCCCTCTGATTCTGTGCCAGCAACACACATACACATGCGCACGCGCACGCGCGCGCGCACACACACACACACACACACACACACGGTCAAGAACATGGAGTCATTTAGAAATTATATGACAGAGCCAGGCTCCGGTGGCTCATGCCTGTAATCCTAGCTACTCAGAAGGTTGAGATCTGAGGATCATGGTTCAAAGCCAGCCTGGGCGGGAAACTGTGAAACTCGTATCTCCAATACACCATCAGAAAACCGGAAGTGGTGCTGTAGCTCAAGTGGTAGAGCGCTGGCCTTGAACTAAAGAGCTGAGGGACAGCACTCAGGCCCAGAGCTCAAGCCCCATGACTGACCAAAAAAAAAAAATTATATGACAAAATAAGCAGATGTCTTTTGTTTCTTAAGTCCTGTTTACTTTGTCATATCTCTTGTGTTTGGATTTAACATCTACATATCAGGGAGACCATATTGTTGCTTTTACTTTTAAGATTTTCTTTTGCAGGTGAAGGCAGTGCTGCTGGGGTTTGAACTCAGGGCCTGAGTATTCTCCTTTAGCTTTATCGATCACGGCCAAGCTCTACCACTTGAGCCATGGCTCTACTTCAGGATGTTTTGGTGGTTAATTAGAGATAAGAGTCTCACAGACTTTGCTGCCTGAGCTGGCTTCAACCGTGACTTTGAGATCTCAGCCTCTTGAGTGGCTAGGATTACAGCCTGTTTATAAATCTACAATATAAACCTTCCTTTTAAATATAAGGAGCAAGATAAATTGTGGATATTATCTCAGTTTCTCTAACTTATGCATTCTGCAGGAGATATGTAATGTTAGGTAGTGAGTCAAAAATGAAGTCTGCAGTAAGCCACAAAGTAAACTCAGTCTATAAGCACCCACATTGACCCTCATAGGTGTACTCAGTCTGTAAGCACCCACACTGACCCTCATCAGTAACATGACTTAGAAATCCATGCAGGATTGTTTTCGTCAACACAGACTGAAAGGAGTGAGGTACAACACAGAACAAAAGAAAACAGACGCAGGTAGTATTTTTTAAGTGAAAGTCCATCTTTACAAGATCACTTCTGTTTACTTCCTAAGTTTTAATTTTATGTATAATTCTTAGTACATATTCTGAATTATTGGGCTGCATCTTAGATAGTGGAAATTATCTAAGCATCCAATTGGAAAAAAACCAGAGAGACAATTATCTCTGAAGTTTGAGAACTATTGAAGTTAGAAATATTCTCTTACTACAGCTCTGTACTGTTTTTTTTTTTTAACCGGATGATTTTAATTGCTGGTATTTCTTGGTCGATGTGTGAATGTGTGTGACACTCCTTGCCATAGACTTGAATGTCGAGAGCTTTCAGAAGCCACCTATGTGAGAAGGTTTCCTGACAGGACAGAGAAAAGAAAATCTCAGCGTTGCTACAGCCCACCATGTTCTGCTAGAGCCTGCTATGTTTAGAGCTGTTGATGGTGGTGTCATCACGAAGGCGATTTCATTGATTCCTTGGCCTTGTTCTAGACATCCCAGGGATGCCCATTTCTGTGTGAAGTCACCTTCCTCTCAGCTGGGTTCCAGCCACAGTCCTTTCTAAGATTTGTGTTTGCACTAGCATCTCTGTAGTTTCTCATAGACTTGTGCCAGCCTGTTAGAATGGCTTGGCATTGATTGTGTATACTTCTAAAAGCTCTGGACATTTCCTCATTTTCGTCAGTTATTTTCTTCTAATTTTGGTTACAGTGTAACAGGATTAAGGAAGTATAAGAAGAGTCAGTTCCAGGTTCTCATTGCAGTGGGCCAACTATTTTTGTTCTTTGGTTCTTTCTAGATTTTGGTCACAATGATTAAATGATTGCACTGTGAGAGGAGAGGTGGTTCGATATTTTCCTTGATGTGTGATGATGGAAGAATTTCTTCATGTTGTTACACCATGATCACATTTATGGCTTCCTCACATTGGGCACTAGTATAGATTGTGCTATTTTTAACTGCTGGACACGCTACAGTACCAACATTTTTCTATTTCTAAATGACTATCCCTGTCTGTTCTTAGAGTTTTCTCTTTCCTTTTGAGTTATTGCATTGGAGTAGATCAACGTGTTTGAGGATTTTCACAGCTCTCACACTGAAAGTTGCCTTTTATTTTCTTTATATTTGTTGGGACGGGGGAGGACCTTTGTCTACCCACAAGAGAAAGGTGAGGAGGAAACCCCTTGCGGGCAGCCCTCTTGTGTGAAGTTATTATTGGGGTCTGCAGGAAGTTCTTGGGAGGAATAATGGTGAATGTGATACTGAAAACCTGCAACACCTGTATCCTGTCCTTCATCTTTCTGGAATGAATCCACACACACAGAAGGAGAAGGAAAACAACAAAGATTTATTAAAGAAAGATAAGCAGAACTCTGGCTAGACAGGAGAGGTCTCAATGAAGGCACGGCCTGGGGTACGTTGTGCAGGTGTTAAAATGGTGTCAATAGGAGCGAACAATGTGACTGTTGAGATCATTGGACAGCCCGTGGGACATTTCTGTCCCCAGGCCCAATCAGAGGCTCCTCGAAGCCTGTAGGAGCTCTCATATGACCTTTAGCCCCGCACCCTCCTTTTTTATTTTTAAGTCGGTCGTGGGGCTTGAACTCTGGCTTGGGCTCTGTCCTTGCGCTCTTCAGCTCAAGATGAGTGCTCTACCACTTGAGCCACAGCACCACTTCCAGTTTTCGAGTGGTTTATTGGGGATAAGAGTCTCATGGACTTTCCTGCCCGGGCTGGCTTTGAATGGCGATCCTCAGATCTCAGCCTCCTGAGTAGCTAGGATTACAGGCGTGAGCCACCGGCACCCGGCCCTTTAGCCCCTTTGACCAGGCTCCTGTCCCAGTGCACACCTCTGGGGTTCAGTCAGTTCACTGCTTACATGCAAGCGTTTCAAAGCCCCTCCTTAAAATGGGCTATGCTGTGATGCCCAGGGCCCAGCATGAGGGACTGCTCAGGGCCATGGTAATGTGGTGTCCAAGAGCCTGCACACAGGTCTGCTCAAGGCCACTGTGAAGGATGCAGAATCTTGAATGGAAAGAGGATCTTTGCCCTGGTTGCCCAGCCAGGCTCCTTTTCTGCTCCCAGCCACTGAGTCTCTAAGGGAGCTTGTCAAATTGTTAGGTTGTTACTAGGCCATCTTACAATCCTTTGATGTAATCTTCTATAGTCTTTGTTCACTGAAGTTCCCGCTAAGAAATAATTGTGCAGTCTCAACCATGTCCAATGACTATTAAAACTAGCCTTGTGTCTTACTTTAAATATCACATGGAAGGACGGGGAAGTTGGCTCAGTGGAAAGTGCTTGCCTTGAATGCATGAGGCCCTGGATTCCATTGCTTAGCACCACATAAACAGAAAAAGCTGGAAGTGGTGCTGTAGTTCAAGTGGTAGAGTGCTAGCCTTGAGCTGAAGAGCTGAGGGACAGTGCCCAGGCCCAGAGTTCAGGCCCCACTGACTGACAAAAATCAATCAATCAATCCATCAATCAATCAAATACCACATGGAAGTTTTCTTTCATGTCTAGTTTGAATCCAGGCTGTCACGGTTTTCCAGGAGATACTGTCTACATGACAGGGCTGGGGTGCATTTGTTGTGGTTTGAGTTGGACATGGTGAGGGGTGAATGCAGAGGCTTATGAAATTTGAAGGTGACCCTCTGTGTGACTCCAGGGCCACCTGGACCATCTGCCGTTGCTTTGTGACATCTGAATAAGAGGGCTTGCCGGAGGCCTGACTGCTCTCTGATGGGCTAATGCTGTCATCCACTCCAACAGGGTGGTGAAAATTTTCTGAGCCAATTTAACATACTCCATGTGGGTCGTGACTGATTTGTTATATGGCAGGAGGTGGCGATTGTTGGTGACAGCTTGCTCTGAAACCCATATTCAGAATTTGGAAGGGACAAATGCTTCAGGAATATCTGCACGTCACAAACACCTTCCCTTTTTTCTTTCTTGTTTTTCTCACTGTGTCTTTTGCATTGTGTCAAATACTCGTGTGTGTGTGTGTGTGTGTGTGTGTGTGTGTGTGTGTGCGTGTGCGTGTGCGTGTGTATGTGTGTTGCTGGCACTTGGGCTTGAACTCTGAGCCTGGGTGCTGTCCTTTGACTCCCTAGTGGCTAGGATTACAAGTGGAAGACATGGTCACTTCACTTCAAATGTTCTTTTGCTTCCCCTTTTATCCCCTCCCATTTCTTTTTCAACATTATTTCTCTCTCTCTCTCTCTCTCTCTCTCTCTCTCTCTCTCTCTCTCTCTCTCTCTCTCTCTCTCTCTCTCTCTCTCTCTCTTGTGATTTGAGTCCTAGGTTTTTCTAAAAACCTTTCTTTACTCTTCCTTTTCCATTGAGAATGTAGTTTTCAACGTGGAATGTGCTAAGAAAATGTCATTTCCTTTGGGAACAACTGCAGGACTCGGGGCTTTCATTTGTGGCATATTAATAGAAGTGAGGCCTAGAAGCTGGTGCTGAGTGATTTAGAGGTGACAGCACAGTGTGTCAGATGGACTTGATTATGATGGGGATAGCCAATTCCATTTTCACCAGATTTTGACCTCTTCATGCCATGCAATTAACAGCATGCCAGCCACAGACCATAACGTCAGAGTGGTGCACTGAATAATAGCCTGGAATCTTCCCTACCCAAGGACCCAGCAGGTATGGGGCATGCCTGGCAATGGAGCCAAGAGTGGCATTTCCATCCAGCCTGATGCTAGATTAAGTGAACTCTGCCATGTGTCCGCAGACAGCTGCTCCATGCAGATGGCTGATAACTTTAAAAAATCTGCAAGCTGATGTATCCAGAAGCCTAGGGGGCAATGGGCCCTTTGAATTTTGAGATAGATTGTCTATGTTGGCTGTTTAGAAAACAATCAGAAAACACTTCACTTTTATTGTTCAGCTATAGCTTAGAAGGCTCAAGTTTGGGCAATGAAACTAGATTTCAGAATAGATTTCCACAAGTCTCAGACACCCTGGACAGAGCCTTATACATAGAAATAGCTTCCCCATCTCCAGATGAGGGCCTTGCAGTGGCTGTGTGCTGAGTAGCTCATGTGTTGCTGACATGCATGTGGTAAGTCAGTATCAAATGGGAAGGGTATTGGAATCTTTAAGGATTAACCACCCCAATTGTTATTCCATTTTCTTAAAGAATCAGGTGATGGATCAGACTGATGTAGAGTGCAGAGCTGGACAGGAGTGTCAGGATCTTCCAGTAGGCACTGAGGCATTATTCAGAGCATGAACTTTGGGACTTTAGTGTCCTCTGACAATGGGCAGGCTTGGCCATGGTGAACTGGAAAAGCCACCATCATAGTTGATCTTTGTCCAGCATCACAAAAGCCAACTGAGCTGGTGCTGCACTGGCTCTCTGGTGTGGTGGTGGTGGTGGTGCTGAGAGGAGCACACAGGACAGAGATGGCTCTTAAAAGGATTATTTCTTTTCTCTCTTCTCTGTGGGTTTTCCTTGTAACAAGCTGAGAGCAAAGCAGACTTCCTCTAGGCTCCTGCTTTGAGCCTCCCTGAATCAGACGGCTATCACAGGTCTGGTGGAGTTCCCAGAGGACAGGAGCCCCTGGCTGGCTCCCAGCTTTCTTCAGATTCATTCTTTTAATTACTTGTTCTAAAGCAAACACATGACTGGGCATGGTGGTTCCCACTTACATTCCCTACACTTGGGAGGTTGAGGCAGGGGATTGTGAGTTTCAAGTTAGTGTGGGTTACCCAGGGAGGCCCAGCTTCAAAAATAACAATGGAATGAAAACAGTCACCATGGCCAAGGTATTAGTACAGATTTGCCATGGCAGCTTGACTGCCTGATATGAAGCACCTTCCCCAATAAGTGGTCCCGTGTGGGAGCAAAGGCAGATTTGAAATGACAGGATGAAAAGGCAAGTCAAAAGGCATTTCTACACTCACGTTCTCTGCTGCCCTCCTTCAACGATGCTTGGTCAATGGGGGTCCTGCATCCCTGCTTCTTTTCTTGGGAATTTCGGATGGTGATTCAGGGCTAGTGGATGGGGCAGCACACATTACCAGGTGCCTCCACTGGTCAGGTCAAAGATGGCAGGGGTAGTATCTTAGTCCCTTACTTTAGGGACAGAGTGCAACTCTATAGAGTTAAAAGACTGCTTTAAATTCAGTCCTGTGGCCAGTGATGTAATTCCTAGAGACATTTTATTAGGCGGATTAAATTACCATACAGGAAATGGTATTTCACATTTCATTGTGGAGGAAAGTCAAGTCTTGTGAAGGTCTTTACTGGAACCGGAGGCTGCTGCATGGCTTCTTGGACTTCATTTTCTCATCATCGCAGGCTCCAGAGTTCTTTGCTTCCAGAGTTCTTTGCTTCCAGAGCGCTAGCCTCGAGCTGAAGAGCTGAGGGACAGCGCCCAGGCCCAGAGTTCAGGCCCCACGACCGGACCAAAAAAAAAAAAAAAAAAAAAAAAAGATTCTCTGCGTTTTTCTGCCCAGACTGTCTTCCAACCTGATCCTCAGATCTCAGCTTCCTGCATACCTATGATTATAGACATGAGCCACCAATTACAGGCATGAGCCACCAGTGCCCACCAGCACTTTTTCTTTTAATTATGTGTGGGGGACAGTGGCTAAAGATCAAACTCAGTGCCTTGTGCATGATAGGCATGCATTCTACAGCTAATCTATGTGGAGGACTCTGCCTTATCAAGTGTGAGGTAATTATATGCGTACTTAGAACCTGCTTGGTTAGCTTTGATGTCAAACTGAAGATAACCATTTCCTTCTCTGTATCTTTCCACTAAATGGGTAGGCATTAAGTAGTTGACTTGAGTTCTGTATTGTTAATCATGTTTCTACCTACTTACTACAAGCCAGCCTTTGGCTCTAATTCCCATCAAAGCTAATATTACCTCACAGCATAGCTTCTCCTTTTGTATCAGTCTGATTTGAAATGCTTCCTCTTCTTTGGTTCACTGATGAAGTTTCCCCAAGGATGGGGAGAATAATATCATCAGCTGGTTTTGATGGTGTAGCGTTTTGTATGGAGTTCAGGGAAGGAAGTGAATTGTGAAATGTTTTTCAGAGAATATTTCCTTTCATCCCCTTCTCTCCCCTCCGCTTCTCCTCTTCTTGTGTGTGTGTGTGTGTGTGTGTGTGTTTGTGTGTGTGTGTGTGTGTGTCTGTGTGTGTGTCTGTGTCTGTGTGTCTGTGTCTGTGTGTCTGTGTCTGTGTCTGTGTGTTTCTGTGTCTGTGTCTATGTGTGTCAGTCCTGGGTCTTGATCTCAGGGCCTGGGGTTTATCCCTGAGATTTTTCACTCAAGGTTTCACTCAAGGAGTCATAGCTCCACTTCCTAGTGGTTAATTGGAGATAGGAGCCTCAGGCACTGAGGCTCAGCCAGCTCTGGCTGGCTCTGAACGGACATCCTCAGATCTTCAGCTCCTTGAGTAGCTATTATTATAGATGTGAGCCACCAGCACCAAGTTTTTCCTTCATCTTTCTTAAGTTAAAAAGAATTATCTAGAGAACATTTCCTAGATATTCCTACTACATTTCTATTCTGAAATGTCTTAAGTAGTTCAGAAGGGGACTTCATTTTGGAGTGAGTTTATTTTTCAAACCAAAGCACAGCCGTCAATCATTACAGACTTTCGTGGAATGGTGAGTTTCAGAGGAGGGTGGGAACAGAGAGGAAGCAGACAAGGTAAGCCAAGTCAATTAAAACTTCCCTAGGGAATTGACTTTCCTGCTGATAATGCCTGCCATCTGAGTCCTAGGAACTTGGCCAGCTGAGATTTTCTTTTTTTTTTTTTTAAAGAATTTATTTCATTGTAAAGATGCTGTACAGAGGGGTGACATTTACATGAGCAAGGTACATTTCTTGTTGAACATGGTTGTTCTCCCACTATCCCTTTCCTCTCCCCTCCCCCCAAAGTTGTAAAGTTCATTTCCAACATAGTGACCTGTGACTATCATTGTTGCAATAGGTCATCTCTTGTATTTCTTTCAGCATTTTGTTATTTCCCTTTCTTTCCCACAATCAGATAAATGCGTGTACAAGATGGAGGGTACCAGAACCAAAGACAGAGATTGCCAGGGACAAACCAATGGAAAAAGATAAATGAAGTAAAATAAGAAGAAAGAGCTAGCTATAGTACATTGTCGACATCAAGGTTGACAACTTATAAAAAAGACCCGTTGTTTCCATGTCATTTCAATAGCATTTTGTATGATCATATGTACATAGCTCTTGAGCTAATATGATTCCCTGTCAGGATTAACCTAGGCACATACTACTTATTACAGATGAGAGAAACCATAGAGCCTATGTTTCTTTGGGTATGGCTTACTTCACTTAATAGGATTTTTTCCCCTAGTCTTTCCATTTCCTTATGAAAGGGGTAATGTCATTCTTTCTGATAGAAGCATAAAATTCCATGTGGTAAATATACCACATTTTCTTGATCCATTAATCTATTGAGGGGCATCTGGGTTGGTTCCATATCTTAGCTAATGTAAATAAGGCTGCAATGGACATAGTTGTTCTGGTAGCTTTAGTGTGGCCTAGTTTGAGATCATTTGGATAAATGCCCAGGAGTGGGATTGCTGGATCACAAGGGAATTCTATGTTTAGTCTTTTGAGGAACCTCCATACTGCCTTCCGGAGTGGCAAACCAACTTATATTCCTACAAACAGTGTAGTAGTGTTCCCTTTTGGCCACATCCCCACCAGCATCTGTTATTATTTGTTTTCTTGATAATGGCTATTCTAACTGGGTTGAGGAGGAATCCCAATGTGGTTTTGATTTGCATGAGAACTTTAAAAACTTAAAAAAGGAAATTACAGATATTTAAAGAAGTGGAAAATCTCCCACATTCCTGGATTGGGAGAATTAACATAGTGAAAATGGCAGTACTGCCCAAAACTATCTACAGATTTAATGCAGTACCTATCAATATCCGAACAACATTCTTTAATGAAATAGAAGAAGCAATCCAAAAACTCATATGGAACAATAAAAGACCCTGAATAGCAAAAATAATCCTTAGCAGGAAGAATAGTGCTGGAGGAATATCATGAGGATCAATGGAATAAAATTGAAGACTCAGACATGATCCCACGGACTTGTGGCCACCTAATCCTTGATAAAATTGTCAGATGGAAGAAAGGTAGTCTCTTCAACAAATGGTGCTGACAGAATTGGCTACACACATGTAGAAAATTTTAGCTAGATCCTTACATATCACCCTGAACCCAAATCAACTCCAAATGGATCAAAGACATTAAGTTTGTAAAAGCAGAGATCCTGAAAATATTACAGGAAGGGATAGGGGATTTGCTAGGGCTTCTTGGCACAGGATGAAACTTCCTAAATAAAAATCCAGAAACACAACAAATCAAAGAAAGTCTGGATAAATGGGATTACATTAAACTGCAGAGTTTCTGCATGGCAAAGAACATAACTAGCAAGATAAATAGAAAGCCCACAAATTGGGAGGAGATCTTCACTAACTATACAAAAGCCAAAGGTCTCATATCAAAAATACACAAAAATTAACTCCCCCCATAACTAATCCCCAAAGAAACAACTACCCTATTAAAAAGAGACTTCTCTGGAGAGGAAATAAGAATAGCCAATAGACATATGAAGAAATGCGCAGCGTCATTGGCCATAAAACAAATGCAAATGGAAACCACATTGAGATTTTCTTATAGGACAGATAGTGAAGGCTAGTTTGCTATTGTTGTCTTTTGCTTTTTATCATCTCCATAGTGAAAATGTATCCACCCAAATGACATATTTTTACTTTACAGGTATGTTTCCTGGTTTTATTTACACATTAGACAGATAATGTTTTGTTCCCAAGGAACAAAACGGTGAAAAGGCTGAGCACAGTAGCTCATGCCTATAATAGCTACTCAGGAGACAGAGATTGGAAGGATCATGGTTTGAGGCCAGCCAAGGCAAAAAAGTTGTTGACTTTCAGTCCTTAATTTGAATCTGCTTGAGTTCAGGAAGCGATGGGGCATAAGTACTTTCATCAAGTACTATGTCTAAAATGTGTTTGAAGAGAAAGTAAGGCTTGGTTATAGGAAGAAACTAATGGATTTTTTTTTATATAGCTGTTAAGTTTACCTAGAAATCGTCCAGGGAAATCTTACTGCTGCATCTACATTGGTATAGCCATAATTTTATTGTTCAAGGCTACTGGTTGGCAGATGTACATTTTATGTATATCAATGAAAGGAAGGGAAGGAGAGAGAGAGGAGGGAAGGAGGAAGAGAAGGAAGGAAGAAAGGAAAGAGGAAGGAAGAAGGGAAGAGACAAAGCAAAGAAAGAAGGGAGTCCAACTAGTTAAGCAATTATCAAAGGCCTCCATTTTTAGGTATTTAACAATAGATTGTAGTATATGCCAGGTGCTGGGGGCTCATGCCTATAATCCTAGCTACTTGAAGGTAGCCTTGGCAGGAAGATCCATGAGACTCTTTTATCTCCAATAAAAACCCACTCATAAAAAGCCAGAGGTGGTGTTGAAGCTCAAGGGTAGACTACTAGCCTTGAGCAAAAGAAACTCAGGGACAGTGTACGGGCCCTGAATTCAAGTTTTTTTTTGGAAAAATATAAAAAAAGATATGTTGAAAGAGTACTACTGGACTTAATGAAATGTAAATACATACACGCTTATGCATGTACACACGCACACATACACATACACACACACAGAAATACAAGGGGAATGCATGTACAAGGGTCATTCCTGAAACATCTACCTATGGAGCCAAGCTATCTTGATAAGCTTCTGACTTGGCCACATATTTTGCCACTTGTGTTGTCGATAGTGTTGGTGACTCAGGTAAAAAGAAGCTAAGAAAGAGGGAAACTTCCCAGTGCTTAAGCTACTGGTCATGTGCTATGTTATTGTTGGGGCTTTGGTGGCTGCTGGCTGGGGGATTCCACTCCTTTATAGCTGTACAGTCATGTCCAGTTTGCGGTTAAAATATGCCCTGGCATCTCCTAAGGCTTTCTCCAGAGCTTGCAACTTATTCTTCTCATTTAATGGTGCCAATGTTAATACTCACACATTCTGCAGTGAAAGTTACTCCATGACAGCCATGCAAAGATATGATCCATTGAAATTCTTCACAGACTTACAACCATTAAAATTTGGAGCCAACAAAAAAATATCTTCCTAGATTGAGTCAATGAAAGATGCTAATGTTAATTCCAAGGCCTGTTAATTAAAAATAGAATTTACAGAACATGAGAATTCCCTAAATTGTCAATTTTCATATAGTCATAAATCAAAGTCCTAAGCCCAGAGCCTTGGGAATTTGGAATTCTTCATTTTCTGTGACACCTCCCTCCTGAAATGTTCATAAATATTAACAATACATTTCTCTTTCAAAACACATCTAAAGTGACTCAATTTGACTATGAATGGCAAGTTACAAATCTTCTTTCCTCATGAATCATCTGCTTTAGTATAAGAAATCTGACTTTAGAAGATAAAAAAAGGATATCCTTCTAATTATAAGAAAAAGCAACCGAAAAGTGCCTGCATTTGCAGCCCAGCATGACACGTCAGAGCTGTCTTTCCCTATCTTTGAAAATGTTTAGCATCATAGCCATAGGTGAAGAAAAATTATTCAGAAATGGAAATAGAGCAGAAATAGTAGGGTGACATATTCTCTCAACGTCATGTGGAGACATTTTTGAAAACAAAGCTGACCAAGGAGTATTGACTTTTCCCAGAAAACATCTTTGTGCTCAACTTCATTGTAAACTATTCCCTGAAGTCAGACAGCTGAGAGTTAGATGCTAAGGTGCAGATTTTTTTTTCTTTTTGTCAGTTGTGGGGCTTGAACTCTGGGCCTGGGTGCTGTCCCTCAGCTCTTCAGCTCAAGATGAGAGGTCTACCACCTGTGCCACAGCACCATTTCCGATTTTCTGGTAGTTAATTGGAGATAAGAGTCTCATGGACTTTTCTGCCCAATCTGGCCTCAAATGTTAGCCTCCTGAATAGGTAGGATTATAGGCGTGAACTAGCTGAGTGCCTAGCTGAGTCTTGTATTTCTTTATTGATATATTTAGTCAATATTTTTATGAGTCCCTTTAGGAAAATATTGCTTTCTTGGAATTTAAACCTCTCAAGTCAAATAGTTATTTCCAGTCCTAATGGTCCATGTTTGTAGGTTGACAGGCATAGTTAGTTGGTGTGTATTCTAATTCAAAGGAACCTGCACCCCCAAGAATGTATGTTCAAAAGTAGAGGCTGAGAGTGAGTTCAACTTCTTTCAGGAATTCCAAATGGTCATCAGCTGGTGATTCTTTGAGGAGTTGGAAAGTATAAGGACTTGATTTGAAATTATAAGACTCCCTTCAGGAAAGCAGCTTGGGGGAGTGGGGTGGGGGATACAGGGCTGGCCCTGGAGCCAGCTATTTGTGTTTGCTTCTTAGTGCCTGCTATGAGTAGAAGTCTGCTCTCTTCACCATGTGTGTAGGGGTATCCTGAAGTTACCACTCATCTGCCAGGAACTTGGAACAATTCCTCAGTTCTCTGAGACTTCAGAAACCCTTAGTCAGAACTACAGAATTGTGTGTGAGACATTAACTCTTAGTTAAAAGACTGAATACAGTAGCTCACATCTATAATCCTAGCTACTCAAGTGGCAGAGATTGGGAAGAAATTTGATACTTCATCTCAAACACTAAAGCGAAGTGTGGTGGTTCTTGCCTATCCCACCTAACTGAAATCTTGAGTCAGAGGAACATGGGCTAGGCCAGCACTGGGCAAAAGCATGATAATGTATTTTAAAAAATAACAGTAACTATAGCCCAAAGTGATGGGGACTTGGTTCAAGTGGTAGAATGCCTGCATAGCAAGTACAAGACTCCTGAACTACCACAAAATAAGCCAACTTAGCTAGACTTCCCCATAACCTCCTGCTAACTGTCTTCTTATCCCTCTTTTCCTGTTAATCCCATTACTCTTTCTCCTTTTATTCTCTCTCTCTCTCTCTTTCTCTCTCTCTCTCTCTCTCTCCTTCCTTCCCTCCTACCCTCCCTCCCTCCCTAGTTTGCCATGCTGGGTGTTTAAGTGACACAGTTATTTGATTGCCTGGAGGTTTTCCATAGTGCCTTTATGAAATCTTTTACAGCACGTGTTGAGCAAGGTAACAGAAATCAGTGAAAAGACCTTCTTTCTGCTCTTTTTGCTGTTTTCCTAAGGTGCTGTGGCCTGAGCATCCCTTACCTGAAAAGCTCCTGACTGGAAGTTTCCAGAGCTCAGAGGTTTTTAGACTTGGAGAATAGTTGCATAGACTTGATTATTGAGCATCCTTTGATCTGAAACCCTAACTGCCTCAAAAGGGCTCCAAACGTTCCACATGTTGGAGCATTTTCTGAGTTTGGCTTTTCAAACTGGGAACGTTCAACTTGTAATTCTGCATAGGGTCAAGTGCTGTGTGGTCCCCGAATAACCAAAGCACAGTGATGTCACACCTTATGTAACTCCGCACCTGGAAGTCAGGTACCTGCTGTAGAATGTCTGAGTTCCTCCATTTTGGTAGAAATGCTACCGAATCTCTTTGCCAGAAATCCTTATAAATAGAACAGATGATCATCCTGGTAGCACACTGGAAATGTCCATGCTTGCATGCAGGGAAATAAAGGTTGGATATCCCTACTCTCTTTGGGGACTTTGGATTCTTTAGTTTTGCCTGGTCTGTTGTGCAGAGTGCTGGGGTTGGGGGCCTGGTGGCAGCATTAGGAAGAAGTCTCCTGAGCTCAGTATATGTGAGGTGGGCAGGAAGACTGACTTCCTGCTGACACCTGGAGGTGCAGAGGGCTGTGTGGGTCCCCAGGGCTCTGGCCTAGAACAAGAGGGAGGCTTTTCACAGGAGAGTGCTGTGGAGGCACTGGGGTTGAACCTTCCTTTGTCATGGGCCATTGACAGCTGCCATTGATCCAGGGTCCACCTGGTGCTCAGAGCACTTTCTGGGTAACATCTCCGTGTACCTTCCCGCCAGGCCAGTAAGAGTGGTAATTCCTCCACAGTGGGGCAGGAGGAGCTGTGACTACAAAGGTAAAATTAACGTTGCCAAGAGCAGCATCTCATGTGGAAGATTGTGTTGGAATGGGTTGGAATGTGTCAGGCTGCCTTCTGCACTGCTCCTTTGTTCCTGAATTTATTCCTTCCCACCCTCCACACCAGGCTGCCCAGGAAGGGGGCACCTGTACCCACTTGGAGATAACAACTGCCTTTGGGTGCTGTCCTGACAACGTAGGATCCCCACAGAAGTTTCCACAGTGAGAGCATGGGGTCGGAGTGGGGGGGTGATCCTTGACTAGAAAAAGAGGAAGAGAAGAAAGCATGCTCTTTGCAGATGAGAGGGGATTTTTATATAAATGTGTTAAGAATGGTTTTACAAGGACTGGACACGTATTCCAATCTGCTCAGGAAAGATTTGTGTGTGGAGGATTATGATGTTCATGTTAGTGTTCCTTATCTGAGAGAAACAGAGGCATCTGCTGGAAGCCATGAAATGTAATATGAAAGCTGATCGCCAAGGATCTGGACTGTTTGGCTTCCTCTTGTGCTGTTGAGGATGGATTCCAGCTGTCCCTTACTTAGTGTGGCCTTAGCCACAGGGACCCCTGCAGAGTCAGTAGGAGAGGTGTCAAATGGAAGCAGCCATGTTCCCAGCCCAACAACCACCTCGAATGATCTTAGGTTTAATAATAATCTTACTTATATTATTTGATAATACTTAGAATGTGAAGTCCAGAGGTAATTAAACTTCCTTGCATTTGCTCCTGTCAGATCCTCATTTAATTATGCATTAAGTAAAGTATAGATTTTCTAAATTAAAGATTTCTTTATGAAGTATTTTTACTGCAGAAAGAAATTGGCAATCAAGTCTGTATCACCACTCAGATTTTGTTTTTCTTTTCCCTTTCCTCCTCCTCCAGCTCCCTCCCTCCCTCCCTTCCTTCCTCCCTCCTTCCATCCCTCCCTCCCTCCCTCCCTCCTTCCATCCCTCCCTCCCTTCCTCCCTCCCTCCCTCCCTCCCTCCCTCCCTCCTTCCTTCCTTCCTTCCCTTTTTCTCTGTCTTTCTTTCTTCCTCTTTCTCTTTTTCTCTTTTATATTTTTCCACTAATAATGGTGCTTGAACTCAGGGCCTCATGCTCTCCCTTAGTGAAAAACTCAAGGCTGGTGCTCTATGACTTGAGCTATGCCTCCATTTCCAGCTTTTGCTGGTTAATTGGAGATAAGAGTCTCACAGACTTTTCTGCCCAGGCTAGCTTCAACCACAGTCCTCAGATCTTAGCCTCCTGAATAGCTAGGATTATAGGTGTGAGCTGCTAACACCCAGCCCACCTCTCAAATTTAAGAGAGACTAGCAGTGTGCTGTACTTTCTTCAAATGTAACTGTTCTGTGACAGTTAAAGAAAATGGGCCAGGCAGATACAGGCAACATCTAACCCCTCCTGGTTTGCTTTCTTCTTTTTTAACATTACATTTTTATTTAAGTAGTTGTACAAAGGTGTTACCATTGAACACATCAGTTTATCAGCACAATGCGTCTTGATCATGTCACCTCTTTCATCATCCATCCCTCCACCCCTCCCAACCCCACTCCTTCCCTCAGTTTTCTGAGTTTCACTGTCTCTCCCTGTGTTCATTCCCTTCCCTTCTCTCTCCTGTCATAATGCTGAGTTATATTACTCTCCTGCATCTTTTTTTTTTTACTTTGGAAAGTGATTGTGGAAATATTAAGCTGTGTGCTAGCTAGTTATTATGGTTGAGGTTTAAAAAATATTTAAGAATGATTTGACAAAGAGAGACAGAGACAGAGACAGAAAGAGCCTGGCTCAGCGTGCAACAGTAAATGTGGCATAAAACCTCCAAACCTGCCCCTCAGCTTCCACTAAAAATGTCTCCTGTCCAGCCACCAGGTAGGGTCCACAGGAGCTCAGGGATGAGCATTTGTGATTCTTCAGACCTCCTTTTTCCCCTCTGGCTTGAAGGAGCATGCCCACTAGGTTCTATGCCATCTGAGGTTACCTTAGATTCTTCCTGAAGAAGGAGGACCCCAGATACCACTGTAGCTCAGCTAATAGGTCACCCTTGAGTCTCCCTAAAGGGGAATGCCCACTGTGTACCTCTTCATTACAGACCACCCCTGAGACCGTGCTCATCAGTGGTTTATCAGGACAGCATCTGTCTGTCTGTCTGTCTGTTTATCTATCTATCTGTATACATACATCTATTTGTGTATATATATTCCTTTGTGTGTGTGTTAGGGGCCCTAATCTTATGTTGCTTATGTAACATTACCAGTCCTTTTCATCTTCTGGCATTTTATTGCTTTTTGTTGTTGTTGTTTTTGTTGTTGGTTGTGGGGATTGAACTCTGGGCCTGGGTGGTGTCTTTGAGCTCTTCAGCTCAAAGCTAATGCTCTACCACTTGAGCCACAGTGCCACTTCCTTTATTGCTTTTCTTATTGGTAGTTTTTTCAGAGTCTTATTATCGTGGCTTAGAAAAGCACAAGACACTGTACACAGGGCAAATTGTGTGGGCTAAAATAAAACTAGTGATCTTGAACAGGTAAGGGAAAAAGAGCTAATTTGATACCCATATTTGCCAGTTCTGCAGAGGGGGTGTCACAAGATGCAATTTAAAAAGTTAAAAGTCAAGTTCAGCTCTGAATTTCAGTCCAGCAGTGTAGCAGTCTTGCTGGTCATTTATCCTCAGCTTTGACTGATTGTTTCTACCCTTCCTGCCATTTCTTCAGAAAGCTACTGCCCCTGAGCGTTCAAGACCACATAGAGGGATGGTGGCATGCATTTAGCTAAGCTTAGGTTGAATTGGGAAAAATTCCACTTCTGTAGGTAAAAATTGGCTGCCTATCAGCAGCTTGGTGGTTTAACTCTGTTTATGGAACAGAGTTATTTGTAGGTTGGAGGGTTTTGGAACTGGATCCCATCAGAACCAAATCATCTACTACTTCTTAACAAAGGCAGGAAACTACCCAGGGCTGGGCTGTAATAGCCCTGCTGGTGACAGAGATAGCACCAGGGTGATATCCTGATCTCATGGTCCCTTGACAATCCGTGGAGCTTGTGTGGAGCTTTTTCTCTGGGCTGTGAGTTGAGCTAACACCCTGTCATGTCCCAAGACCAAGAGGCTTCAAATGCTGAGATTTGTAATTCTGAAGATGTGATTCCAACAGATCCTTTTCCTGCCACTGTCTTTGGTACTGTAGGGTGTGGCCCATGGTTCCTCCCTGCAAATGGGCTTACTTACCAGGTGGCTGAGTCTTTATGACAGGCACAGTTGGAAGCTGACCTTCAAGGAAAAGCCCAGTAAATACTGGAGCAGGGTTATGGATTAAAGTCCGGACTGTTTCTCATGTTCTCCTATAAAATGATTTTTTTTCTTGTTTCATGGCTGTGACATACACCTAATCAAATGCAAGTACAGAAAAAAATAACAACAATGTGTCTTCATTAGGAAAATAGAGGCAGAAAAATAATTGCTTATCTTTTCACCTCTACAGATTATTATTATTAATCCTCTGGTTGAATTTCTTTCCAGTTTTAATGCATCTTTGAAGTGCATAATGATGATGAGTCTATGTCTTGATTTATGTAATGAAGAGAATATTTTGTGAAATTATACATAGACTGGAATATATACTAATAAGGAAATTATATACAGTATATAGTTAACATAAATTTTATATTTCTATCTTTTTACTCTAGATAACTTCTCTATGTTCATAATTTTAAGATAGTAGGGTATTTCCTTGAGTAGATTGTCTAACGTGTCATTAATTTTTCTTTTAAAGAGGTAGTTTAGAGCACTGATTCTGGACTATTGAGCCTAGTTATAGGAAGAAACTAACAGATTATTTTTACCTAGTAAGGTTACCTAGAAGTCACCCAGGTAAATCTTGCTTTATCTACAGCCATATTTCATTGTTCAAGGACACTGCTTGGTACTGATTGATTGGTACTATTTTTGTGCCAGTTCTGGAGATTGAACTCAGGTCCTATGCACAGTCCCTGAGCTTTTTTGCTCAAAGTTAGTGTTCTACCACTTGAGCCATAGCTCCATTTATGGCTATTGAGTAGTTATTTGGAGCTAGGAGTCTTACAGACTTTCTTGACTGGGCTGGGTTTGAACCATGATCCTCAGATCTCAACCTCTTGTGTAGCTTTGAGCCACTGGTGCCAGCATGATTGGTACATTTTATGTACAACCAATGAAGGAAGGGAAAGGAAGGGAGAGGGAAGGAGGAAGGAAGGGATCAGAGTAAAGGAGGGGGGAAGGAGGGAAAGAAGAAGAGCAAGAGGGAGGGAAGAAAGAAGGAATGAAGGAAAGAAGGCAAGCCAACTGTTAAGCAATTACCAAATGCCTCCATTTTTAGGTATTTAAAATATATTTATTGAAAGAGCTCTACTGGACTTAATGAAACATAGATGTTTATATTTACATAACATTGATGTCAACATAACCTTTTTACACCTCAGTTAATTAATATTTAAGTGTACCCAAGAATGTCACTTACCTTGTTTGAGAAAAGCTATTTTTTGCTGTTGTCTGAGGTCTCTGTGACAGGTGACAGTTGCCATTGGGGAAGGGCCTGGGATCTTGCAGTGATCAGTGCAGATGATGGGAAACAAAGACTAAGATTTGCAGGACTCAGGGTTGGCCCAATAAACCATCTGAGGATCTATGAGATTCTTACAATATCTATTGATTAGAATAAGACCAACCAACATTTACAAAGAGGTCAGGTCATGATGGTGTCCAGGAAGCAAAATACTAGGATTTCTTTGCTAGTTCAGAGTTTTAGCATTTGCTTACCATGGACTTGCTTTCTAACCAGCTTGTAGGATGGGAAGGGAGGGGAAGGAGAAAGAAAGGAGGAGGCAGCAATGCTTGATAAGAAATGTACTCATCACCTTGCCCATGTAATTGTATCCCTCTGTATGGTATTTTCACAATAAAAAACAAAAGTGATAAAGAGGTGGGAAGGAAGGAGTCCTAAAAGGGCAGAGCAAATGGGCTGGGAAGGAAGGAGAGAGGAAGGATGCTGCAGCCGGGGGCATCTCACCATCTTTGCGCTGTTCAGAATCCCATATGTGCTGGGCTGAGGAAGAAAATCACAGGAACCTTTATAAATGCCGACAGCACTATTTCATTATTCATAAAGACGGGTTCCAAAACCATAACTAGCTTTTGTTTTCAAGGAAGTTTATCCTCCAAGACATTTTTTGTTAATTGAGTTTTTATGATAATTCTATGTATTATAGACAATTGAGCCAAACAAATTGCTCACATTTATCCTTTTGCTCAGTGAGTTTTAACTCTACTTTTCCCACCTAATGAAGTCATAATCAACCTAGATTTCCAGAAAGATTGTGGGGTAGGGCATGACCTTTCCCGACTTCTCAAGAATAAATTGTAAGGGGAAAAAAAACCCTCAGAATATTCTTTTGTACCTAAGAAAGTTTAGTTTAAATCTGAAATTTGGGGTGTGAGAGTTTTTTTTATTTCTGTAGAACGTAGCTCTATTAAATATGTTATTTATTGTGAAAATACTGTACAGTACATTTCTTATCAAGCATTGTTGCGTCCTCCTTTGTTATTCCCCTACATCCCTTCCCTCCCTCCTCCATAACTACACTCCCCCTTTCCCCCGTCCACCCCCAGGCCTCCCCCCCCCCGCCTAAATTGTAAAGTTTATTTTTCGACATAGCATTTTGTACATCTCTTGTTGCAGTTGGTCAACCTGTATCCCTATTTAAACAATTTGTTTTTCCCCTTCCCCTCCCCAGATTATACCAATATCAAATACAGTGCAAACAGGGGTTATACTGTGGGGGAGGGACATTTAAAAAATCATGTGGTATCTTATAAATCCATTAGAAACAATAGCAATCTTGGGGTTCATTTCACTTAACATAAACTTATCTGACCTTTTCTGCTTGTATCAGACATATACATATAAGGGAAGCCTTGGGACCTATGTTTCTTTGGGTCTGGCTTACTTCACTTAATATAATTTTTTCCAAGTCTTTCCATTTCCTAACAAATGGGGCAATGCCATGCTCTTGTGAGGTTATCTGAGTGTGTGTGCATGGGTCTGTGCATATGCATGTATGTACGTGTGTGCATGTGTGTATCCTGGTACACAAACATTAAGGTTTTCGTAACTCACTTCTGACGCTTGAAGGCAGGTGGTCTGTTCTTTACTATCTGGCTCAAAATTTCCAAAGTTACAGAGCAAGAGGAATGAAACGGGCTGGGGCCTAAGTATCATTGGCTGTACCTGCAGCCCCTCTTTCCATGCTGAGCCTGCTAGCTGCAGGATCACAGAATTAGCTCAGCTTTCCTTCATATGTCTAGAGTTAGTAGATGGTCTACCCACACTCACCATACCCACCCCGACTACCTCATGTCTTTCCTCTGTCCAGCTTTCCTGGACAGCTTCTCTGTTCTGACTTTTCTATGTACTGGCTGTGACTCTCCCAGTGGCCTTTATAAAAACTCTGTGTTGTGTCCTGAGAAGGCCTGCACCAGGCCAGGCACTGTGGATGTTGTGCACCAGCCTTGGCACAATGGACCTTCCTTAGTCCTCATCACTGTGCTCCTATTCATGCAGCCGGACATCTCAAGCCCTCTGGATGCCATATGATGGTGACTTCTCTGGGCTTCCTGAACTTCTTAACTTTTAGCCATGTTGATGGTTCCACAGTGTGCTTGGCTGTGGACTGTTTCCAGGGAAAGCCCCCCTCAGCAACTTGGAAACCCAGAGCTTTGTGCAGTGGGGGGCTATTGTCTGACAGCATGGGCTTGACATGACCATGTCGGGAAATGTAGGGCCAGGCTACAAGGTTGGGGGGTGGCAGGTGGGGAGAGGGAATGAGAGAGAGAAGGCCAGTCAGTCCACTGGTTTGGAATCTTACCAGCTGGCGTGTTTCTTTCATGAGTCTCCTTTGTGCTTTTTACCTGAAAGAATCAAATTTTAATGATGGGCTGTTGGGTTCTCATGAATTATTTGTAATCCAGATTTCCCTCAGTCTGTAGATGTGGGCTTACGTTTCTAAAACCTTCGTGTGTGTGTGTGTGTGTGTGTGTGTGTGTGTGTGTGTGTGTGTGTGTGTGTGTGTGTGTACACTAATGAGGCCTATATTGTGAGCGAGTCTCTGAAGACTTTTTGCACCTAAGGAAAAAGAGCTGTGTCAGTGTAGAGGCGCCCCTGCACCCAAGAGCTGTGACCTTGTTGTTAATGCTGGCTGTCACCTGGCTAGGAATGGAGTTCAACCCCACCGGGGAGCCAGGCGCTTGGCCTTCCTGTATGATGGTATCACTGTCAAGGCCTGGCCCCAGTAGGCTCTTGCTCCCCACCACTTCCCACCTCCCTGTCTTAGGTTGGATTTGATCATCCATCTTGTCTGTTTTCATCTAGACTATAGAGATTTTTATTGAGTCGAATGGAGAGACCAGGGCTGGAACCAGAAGACACCTTAAGGTTACTTGGTGGGATCTTTGGGGTCCGGGTCTGTGTGGGGTCACAGTCAGAAGCATTCAGAGCCTCACGGTATAAATGTGAGAGGCAGCTGGGGTTAGAGAGGCCTGAGTTGGGTCCACTGAGAGAACACAGGAGCTCCATAAAACCTGGCTCCCAGCCCAGGTCTTCAATGGACACAGGTTCTTAACATCACTTGTACTGGGCTGCTATAGGTTCAAAGCTGTGGCTTCCCTCATGCAGCACTGGGGACCCTGTGCCAAACCCCAAATGCTATGGAAGAAATTACTCTCTCCAATAGTTGTTCAAGCTGGAGAACCACCGGTGTAGGAAAGCAGAGATCCACTGCAGCTGAGCTTAGACAATCATCTCTGGGAAGGTTTTTCAGAATTTTCCCCTTTGAAGTTGCTTAGCTCCCAGCTGCAGAGTTTCACATGGGACTTCTTTGGGGTCCAGCCTGCAATTGAGGATTTGGAAGAGCTCACCAGAGATTGTTCAGTGTGGAAAGCATGTGCAAGCACCAGCATGCTCCTGGGGTGTGTGTGTGTGTGTGTGTGTGTGTGTGTGTGTGTGTGTGTGTGTGTGTGTGTGTGTGTGTGTGTGTGTGTGTGTGTGTGTGTGTGTGTGTGTGTGTGTGTGTGTTTCTGTGTCGGTGTTTTGGACCTCATATGTAACTCTCCTGCCTCTTGGAGATGGTGGCTTCAAACTGCCAGACTCTAGAGATAAAGGCTTTTTCCTAGTCAAAATGTGTATTCACTCTGCGATTTGTACTAAAGATTGCTTTAATACCCTATTTGTTGAGCCAAATGTAGGCACTCACATAGCACAAATACGAACTCCTAAATCCTAGAAGGCTTTCCTGCCATATGCCACCTGGCAGGCATTATCGTAATCATCTCTTTGTTACCCACATGAACGAAGGACTAGTGTGGCCTTGGTAATTGAGCACCAGCCCCTTAAACATCCTGTGAGCTACTGCCAGCTCTGCTTCCCCAACCAAGAACCAAGAAGCCCTCTAAAGCACCAAGTACCAGCAGATTTCAGCTTCCTGTGGAGGTGCTACTGTGGATAACCATAGCTAGAAATGTGAACCACAGAGCAAGGGAGAGGATGCTGAATTGTATTTCCCATTTCTGAACGAAGAAGTCGGTTTCATCCATGAGAGGTCTGAACCCAAAGCAGATGAAGGACAAGGGATTCAGTTGTTGAACCTGAGAGTCAGTTATGTTGTAACAGACACTATATGAGATCCAGGAAGTGGTAAATCCAGGTTCTAGAGGATCTTCTGTCATGACCTGCGTTAATGGACATGAGTCAGGCATTCTCCCTTCCAGTGAGTCTCAACCTGTGGCCCCACCATTACCATTTACTCCACCTGAAAAATGGTTAGACATTCAGATTCTCTTTGCTTTTCTCTTCCCTTCTTTTTCTTTCTTTTCTTTTCTTCTCCCCATCCCCCGTTCTTCGCTCCCTCCTTCTGTCCCTTCCTCCCTCCTTCCCTCCCTCTTCTTTCGTTGGCAATACTTAAGTTTGAATTCAGGGCCTTAAACTTGCTAGGCAGGTGCTCTATCATTTGAGCCCTTTTTGCTTTTAATCATGTTTCAAATAAGTTTTTGCCTGGGCCTACTATACCACTCTTGTAGCTGTGATGACAAGTGCATACCATGGTACCCGACTTGTTAGTTGAGATCGAGTCTTCTAACTTTTTGCCCTGGCTGTTCCTGAACCATGCGTGACCCTCTCATCATTGTATGCAGAGTATCTGGGGTTAGAGACATATACCACCACTCCCATCCAGAGCAGCTAAGATGACAGGCGCCATTCATGGCCTTTAAAGATACAAATTCTTGATCTCACTTCAGGCTTAAATAAACTAGACATTCTGGAAGCAGTTCCGGCAATTGCTGTGTTACCAAGTCCCCCAGGAGGAGATCAGATGTGTGCTCAAATTTAAGCCCTACTATTTTCCATCAGAGGCTTGTTCTTATCATCTATAAAACAAAGGGCTGGCCTAGATTCTATTTATGGAACACCTCCATTTTCCAATGGCCGAAGAGTTAGGGCCCAGAATAGGTTCAGAGATTTTTCTATCTTAGAGCTTATAACTTTCCCTTGGATGGATGGTTGGAGTAAGTCAGTCTTGGATGATGGTTGGAATAAGTCAGCCAGAAAGCTGGCATGTAGGTGACAGAAGAGATCCCGATGCATAGGACTCACACACCAAACGACTTCAGATGCTGGCTGGAACACAATCCATGGTCTCCCATCTTCCACTCCCACAGCCTCCCTCCGGTGCCCTGGAATGGGACATAGCTATTCCCCTTCCCCAGTGAGCTGTCCATTCTGATTCACAGAGCCTGACATCCACAGGACCCAAGAATGGTGTCTTAGAAGGATGTACACAGGCTTTGCAGTAAAAGTAGGGGGACATTTTAAGCCATTTATCTAAGCTCTTGCAACTTCCATTCCAAGACAGGTGGAAAAAATAGCATGGATACAGAAAGGAAAATAAATCTGTACCCAAAGCAGCTCATAAATAAGGAAGGAGTGGCAGAGCCTTGGCTGGGTCCCAGAGTATTTTTGTCACTGTACAGAAGCTTCCAGATATTTCAGCCTGTAATCCTTTTTTCTTAACTACAATTGTAAATAACGACAAAAGACCCACAAACAACAACAACAACAACAGCCAAGAAAAGTAACCAAAACACTCATTTGAAGGAGAGAGGAGGGGCTGGAAGAATGAGAGCCAGAATCAGAAAGAGACGGAACATAGCTCATTCCCAACTAGAAAAGGTTAGTTTAGTTTTATGTAAAAATGCACTGATGTTTCATAATCTACATCAAAAGCAATTTTCAAATTAGCTTTTGTGTGGCAAGAGCCTGTTTGCTGGAGACAGTTAGGACATGGTTCATTGCATATATGAAGGACTTTGGTCTGGTTTCTGGTGTTTGTGGCGGGGGGGGGGGGGGGAGGGTTGGGAGGGCAGCAGAGAAATTACAGCTTTGATTAGAAAGGACAGATCTAGGCTTACTCTGCATGACACAATGCTGTTGACTGAGCAGCTCAAACTGAGCTAGAACTTGAGTCTGATGTTTGTTTGAAATTTGCTGGGAATTCCAACTGGTCAATCAGATGCTACAAAATTCTGCTTCAAAATCTGCACTCTGAGTTTACCCTCTGATTATGATTCCTGCTGGTTTTATATACATTAAGCAGCTTTGAAATTTTGAATGAGCTACAGGAACTCCAAAATGGCTCAGTTTTCTATCTTTCTTTCTTTCTTTCTTTCTTTCTTTCTTTCTTTCTTTCTTTCTTTCTTTCTTTCTTTCTTTCTTTCTTTCTTTTTTCCTTTCTTCCTTTCTTCGTTTCTTCCTTTCTTTCCTTTTTTGGTCAGTCATGGGACTTGAACTCTGGGCTTGGGCGCTGTCCCTCAGCTCTTCAGCTCAAGGCGAGCACTCTATCACTTGAGCCACAGCACAACTTCCGATTTTCTAGCGGTTTTATGGAAATAAGAGTCTCATGGACTTTCATGCCTGGGCTGGCTTTGTCAGATCTCAGCCTCCTCAGTAGCTAGGATTATAGGCGTGAGCCACCGGTGCCTGGCTGGCTCAGTTTTCTTGTTGGGAAAGGAAGAGAAAGTTCATGTTGACCCTGGAAGCATTTGATGAGGCCTAAGGGTTCGAATATGCAAGACACTTTACATAATACCTGCCACATCATAGACACAATTTTAGTAGCTCCACTTACTAACTTGAGGATGAGGACCTTACACATCAATTAAAGGGGGCCTTCTGCATCTGTGGGTTTCTCACCCACAGATTCAACCAGCTAGGGATTGAAAAGTATTTGAAAGGAATTCCATCTAGACTGAAGGTGTACAGGTTCTTTGCTTGCCATCATTCATTCCTTCAACTGTACAGTATAACAGCTACCTACACAGCACTCATGTTATATTGGACATCCATTGGGAATCTAGCAAAGGTGTAGAGAACATGGTGGAATTGAAACCCCTTGCTACAACTTCTTAAAGATAATTAAGAATAAAAAGTAAAGTATGTGGAGGATGTGTGCAGATGCTTTGCTATTATAGAGAAGGCACTTGAGCATCATGAGATTTTGATAATGGATGCAGGATCCTGGATCCATTTCTCCACAGATCCTAGGGCACTGCACTATGGTTTTCTTTTTCCTCCTTTTCGAAATTGTTACCATAAAGGTGATGGACAGATGAGTTACGGTTACATGGGTCAAGTGATAAGTACATTTCTTTTGGGACATTGTCACCCCTTCCTTTGCTCTTTCCCGTTTTTCCCTTCCATCCCCATCCACAGGTTGGAAGAATGAGAGCCAGAACCATTCCCAACTAGAAAAGGTTAGTTTAGTTTTATATAAAAATGCACTGATGTTTCATAATCTACATCAAAAGCAATTTTCAAATTGGCTTTTGTGTGGCAAGAGCCTATTTGCTGGAGACAGTTAGGACATGGTTCGTTGCAAATGTGAAGGACTTTGGTCTGGTGTCTGGTGTTTGTGGCGGGGGGGGGGTGAGGGTTGGGGGAGCATAGTGTCTAGTGAGTACCACTGCCCCATTTGTTCACCTTTTGTCCCTCTATTTCTGTGCTCTCCACTTTACCCTCCCAAATAAAGAAACAAGACAAAAAGGAAAGAAAACAAAAAAGCAACAAAATACCTCTTGTTTCCATTTTCTAGAGGTCACATCGATAAATATGATTTTATATGATCAGATATACATAGGCATTGTGCCTTTGAGTTCCTCTCCCCTAAGAATATCCTCCTTTGGTCTTGCTGTATGTGAATGTTTACAGTCCTGTAGCTATGTTGGTTTTTAACTGGAAGGATCTTTGGAGAACAGTTGTAACTTCTTTGATCACCCAGGTGCCCAAGGATGGGTGTGATTGATGCAAGGTATCTTCACTGGGATTGTAAATGCTAAACTCAAACAAGTTTGATGGTGGCTGAGCCATGGGGGTTTTACATGGTCATCTTCATCTACCTAGTGTTTTAGAGAGTTGTTGGAATTAGATTCAGAGAAATGTATTTTTCTCCCCTCATTTCCATGTGTATTTATTTTGGGATTACATTGATAAATCGATACTAGCAGTAGGTCTGAAATAAATGTCACGGTTTTCTCTTTTATGTCTGACGCCCTTTCCTTTACTGGCTGGCCTGTGCTTCGGGATGGCTCGTATTGATAAGCTGATGTCAAATAAACTTTTGTCCGTCTATGAAAGTCCAATGTTGGCAGTGCCAAAATAAAATAAATGCATCTGGCTTGTCATACTGGTAGGAAGGGGAAAAGTAGGGACAGGAGATGGATGGTTGAAATGCATTGTCTACAGAAGTCCTGTGTACTTGTTCACAGACAAGTAGGGAGGGCCGGGAGCTGGTGAACTTGGTTTCCTCGTCAGTCATGTGGATACCACAAGAGGACCAGGTGGCTGCGTTATTCTGAGTCTTCACACATGTCAGGTTCTCTGCAGTGGAAGCCCTCAGAAAGGCAACTTTTCTATGTCACTTAGGTTCATGAAAATCTCATGCCTCCAAGTACCAGTGTGTATACAATGGGAGAAATTCCACTAAACTCTACTAAATCACTCTGCCTAGGAGATCATTTAAGTACAAATGGCTCTTGTGGTGAATTCTCTGGTTGTCCATTTCCAATAATGGATATTGTTTCCCCTGTTACCGCTATAGTATAGGAGTTGGTCCTTCACCACAGTGAATGAGGCATGTCAAACCCAGCTGAACCACAGTGTGACACACTGTATGAGACACACCGTATGATTTATGCGCTCTCTCTCTCTCTCTCTCTCTCTCTCTCTCTCTCTCTCTCTCTCTCTCTCTCTCTCTCTCTCTCTCTCTCTCGTCATAGTATTTGAGTATTCTAAAAACTTTCCAACATTTTAATAAATGAATGAGGAGGAAATGTTAAAATGTAACATATTGTACTCAGTACTTTGGTACTGTTTGGATGTGGTGAACTTGTGTGGTTTTGAAGCAGGAGCTGTGGCCTGGAGCTGTCATTTATCAGCTCATAAGCAAGTTTTCAAATCAGCTTTAGGATAATAGTTTAGGTGTACACTTTAATAATATAGCAAAGTGTGGGTGGTTTGAACCTTACATAAGAAGGCCTTCCTGTACACAAATAAGAAAAAAAAATGCTGTTAGACTAGAATTTATCCCAGCATAAAAGAAAAGGAGGTGGGGAGGGAGGAAAGGAGGGAGAAGAACTCAAAGTGATTATTAAAAATGTAATAAAGAGTCAAAATGAAAATATGCAAGTTTTCCAGATTGTGAGGTGAAAGCAGTTGTCATTAATAATCGTTGAACAGTTTTAAAATATTTTTACACTGACAAATGACATGTGTGATTTTCTCATGTATAGTATATGTTGAAATAAATAAACATTGTGGAATAGTTAAATCTACTTAATTAACACATGCTTAATCTCAGATGGCTGTTATTTTTGTAGTGAAATTCGATACCTCCCCACCCCCAGCTCCTATTCAGCATAGAGCTAGAATTACAAGTCAGAGCAATTAGACAAAAGAAAGAAATGACAGTCATATATACAGGAAAGAAGGAAGTCAAGTTATTTGTAGATGATGCACTTTTATGTACAGAAAAATCCTAATGATGTCACCAAATACATGGTGAGAACTACTAGATAAATTCAGCAAACTTAGATACAAGTCCAATATGATAAAACACTGAAACAAGGACACAGGATGACCCATTGCAACCTTGATAACCACAATACAGTATATTGGAAATGAACTTTACAACTTTGGGGAGAGGAGAGGAGTGAGGGAGTTGGGAGAGGGAAGGGATAGTGGGAGAACACCAAGGGAGGGGGTAACAATGCTCAACAAGAAATGTACTCATTACCTTACTCATATAACTGTAACCCCTCTGTACATCTGTACAAGAAAATAAAATTGAAAAAAATGTGTAGCATTTCTACCTACAGTCCTCAACAACAAATTGCCTTTGACTCTGTGCAACACTGAGAATTGAACCAGTGCCTTGGGCATGCTAGGCACACTGTTCTACCACTAAGCTACATCCTCAGCCTTTGTTCTGCTGGCACAGGTTGTCATGATATGGAGCTCCCCCTCAGTCTGCCTCAGTCTCCCACATGCTGGGCTTACAGGAATATACCACAGCACCCCACTTGGATGTTCTTTTCATGTGTTCAACAGGAAAAAAAATGGAAAACATCACTTCCTCTCAATCATTCACTGTTCAGATCTGCTTTTCAGTGCAGTGTTTGGTGGGACTGGTTTTGATGTGTCCAGGCAGAGAGCTGTTTGTTGCCCGAAGAGCTGTCATAGTGTTCATTGATCAATTAATGTCATGCATGCACAAATATTTGTCTGAGCCAGGCCTGCTCTTTGGTTAGGCACATTGGTAACATTGGGCCATATGTGGAGTCCATCATGCCAGACACAATCCTCAGAAACATGCTAGTGTCAGCAGACTACACAGGTCAGACATGAGCGCAGTGCCTGTAGAGGCCTGGGGACTGTGTCTCCAAGACAGTTTACAAAGCCGATGGATAGGCGTGGCCAGACCGACCTTCATGCATAAGCTTGAGGATGGGTCAGATCCGGGAGTAATGGCTCCCTTCAGTCAGCTCCTGAAATGGATGCAGAGTCACTCCAGCCCAGATATTTCTCGCCCTGTGCCCCTGGCTTCACTTCAATGCAACTGCTGGAGATTGAACTTGCATGTTATTTTCTTTTCCTTGAAATGTGACGTGACTAAGGATGATCCTGTGTTTCGATCTTTAACTGGGTTTCCAGCCCTGGGTTATAAAAAGTGATTTAGCTGAGCCCACAGAGCTTGAAGAAGTTCCTCTGCCCATCCCAATAGGTTGACATAGTTGGTCATTGGGAACTTAACCTTCAGTCTTGAGGTGGGCAAGGTGCACCTCCACTGTCTCCCCCCTGCTGTGATTGGCAAAGTCTGCTGAAGAATTAACCTCACCTAGTACTTGATTTTTATTGCAGAATCATGTCAACCCTGCCATGGACTTCACCCAGACTCCTCCTGGGATGCTGGCTCTTGAGAACATGCTGTACTTCGCCAAACATCACCAAGATGCGTATATTCGGGTAAGCAAGCCCTGCTTCCTGCTAGAGTTCTAATCTCACACCTACAGGTACAGAGGTATTTGCTTTAGATGTGCAACTCCAAAGTTTTTGCCCCCATCCAACTAAAAAAAAATTGAAATTTATCATAGTTGATCTGGTAGTATGTAATAGGGATTTTTTTAAACTTTTGGATTTCTCCCTTCAGTGATGTTTAGAAAATTTTGTTGATATCAGGAAAATCTTTTAGATAGATTGCTATTGAGTTATGAAGAAAAAAGACATTTTAAATAACCAGGAAAAGAAACGAAGTGTTTACCAAAAATGTGCACAACCTTGGATTTCATGGAGAGCTCTTTAGACATATTAAAGTTAGAAAGAAGGCTCCAGTTCTTTCTAGCATGAGGTATTCTTCTATGTCTCGTGCTAAAAATGCAACCAAGTAAATAAAAAGCAAGAGGAAAATGGGAGAGGTGGGACGAGAGAAACTTCCCATATTTCCTAGCAGAGTAGTCACACTCCACTGACCAAGTTGTCTTACTGGTGTGGGGCAGGAGAAAGGGGAGGCCATTGCTGCTCCTGTGAAATAGCAGATCCTTCCTATGGACTGGGTGGCCCCCTGTCGGGAGGGCAAAGCATGAGTGTGGAGCCTCGGGTGCCAGTGACATAGAAGGCTTGTCCAGCAGGTGGCACAGCTGGGAGCCTGAGATTCATGATGCTGCCTCTTCTCTGCCTTCTGGGAGAAGAGCCAGGATGCAGAATGGATCCGAGTGAGATCCGGGAGGGGGAGACACAGATGGAACAAGGGCACTGCCTCATGGACGAGCTACCCTCATAATTCTGTAGAAATGTAGGAAGCATTTGATGAATGCATTGCCCCCAAATTAGAATCTGAGCTCAAAATCAGATTTGCTCATTCCAGCATGAACTCTGACATTGTCTCCTGCTCGGTTCTTTGTGGTACTGGCTTCCTAGAGATCAAAGTTTAAGACTTGAACTGTCCCTGACTCATTGCCTCAACCTGGGCAATTCCTCTTGTCTGGAATATTGGGAGACTTGAAGGCTTGAAGCTAGGACCACATTTCCCCAGTGGCATGTTTGAAACTTGGTGGGCATTATTTTTTTTTGGGGGGGGGGCTACCATGTCTAGCAGGGAATTAATGGTTACAATCTGTAATACAGGGGATCACCATGCAATGTCTGTGTGTGTGTGTGTGTGTGTGTGTGTGTGTGTGTGTGTGTGTGTGTGTGTGTGTGTGTGTGTGTATCTACCTAAGTAGACAGGTAAACTGACTATATTTTCTCTCTCCCTCCCAGCTTATCCCATTCTACAAGTTATCATTGTGTGTAGCTGAATTGTGTGCTATTGCCAGTAGCATGTCTAATTTTACTAGCAAAATTGAAGTTCAAACCTACAAGGGACTTGCTGTTGTGAGGCTACAGTTAGCCGCATGGTAAGGCAAGGTCCCCCTGTCCATGTGTTCTCCCATGCACCTGGGTCCTGCCTGTTCTCAGATATTCTCTTCATCCTAGTCCTCACAGCACCTGTGATTGCCCACAGCTGGCCCAATGGAAGAAGGGCAGTTTGGCTTTCCTGCATTTAGTGGCATCTCTCGCCTGACCTGGCTGGTATCCCTGTTGGGTGAGCTTTCTCTGGTGTCTGCCACTTTGGAAGAGCAAGAAGAGGAGCAGTATATGCAAATGACTGTGCACCTAGAGACCAAGGACAGATGGTAACTCCTGAGAAACCTGACGAAAAGGAGACTTCGGGCTGTGTCCATTGTATGCAAGGGTGACAACAGAGAAAACCCCAAGGGACACAGCCAGTTGTCCCACCACAGCAGAGCTGACAGCTTGCAAAGACTAGAAATTAGTCCCACTTGTGTTGGCTCCATTGTCCAGTAAGTGAATAGGTGCTTACAGAATTGAAGCATGTTGATGAAGTCAATTACTAGAATCTTTACTGTATACTTCTTTATTTGCATACTCAATTTAGAGATTGGCCTCTCTCTGCATTTCCCAGGAGGATCCTGATGTAGTTGGCTCAAGTGATCCTCATGCCTCAGCCTCCCCAGTAACTGGGACTCGGGGCCTGCACCCCTGCTCCCAGCTCCCTTCATGTAGCTTTACGGATGAGGAAATGGAGGTGTGAGAAACATCTTGTCATTCTGCAATGCCTCATATCTGAAGACATGATAAACATTCTGAGATAGATCAGACTGTTTATATTACCTAAAGTTTATTTACATCCAATGACTCTTAGCTATCCTAGCCTGTGAATGCAGTCCTGGCTTCTGATGGTGCCGTGGAAGTGAGTGTTATGCCTAGGTTGCAGGACCCCCACCAAGAAGACCACCGAGAGTCAACTTTACAGCTGTTTTGAGGTTGTATTTAGGCGGGCTGCAGCTCAGACCTCATCCTACACTCTGACACAGCGGAGCCTAGGAGAGCCCCAAGTTAAGGATTTGCAGGTCTTATAAAGGCATACAACCAGGTGGTTTAGCACCACGTATTGCTCTGCTCTGAAACGAGCAACAAATGGTCACTGCCTCAAGGACTTTAACCCTTCAGTGAGCATTCGCATGTTTCCAGTTATTTTCTCCCTCCCTCCCAGCTTATCCCATTCTACAAGTTAGAATGAGACACTTCAGCTCAAACATGGCATCTGTCTGGAGCTTATCATCATACAATTAGAGGTACCGATAACTGTTGTCTTAGGACAGAATTCCTTAAGGTACCTTCAGACAGTGTAGTTGAGTGAATGAGAACACAGGGTGATCATGAAAGTTGCCCATCAAATGCCTAGAAAAGCTGGGGTCATCCTCCAATCCCTGCTGTACAAATGCAGTAGAAGGCAATGTCACAGGAGCACCATGGCCTGACCTTTAAAAAACAAGTAATTGATTTTATTGTATTGTACAGATGCTGTACAGAGGGGTTACAGTTACATGAGTAAGGTAATGAGTACATTTCTTGTTGAGCATTGTTACCCCCTCCCTTGTTGTTCTCCCACTATCCTTTTCCTCCTCCACCTCCCTCACTCCTCCTCCCACCCTGAAGTTTTAACATTCATTTCCAATATACTGTCTTGTGGGGATCATTGTTGCAATGGGTCCTCTGATGTCCTTGCTTCAATGTTTTGTTATTCCCCTTACCCTCCCCAAAGTAGAGAAATGTATATACAAGATTCAGGGTACCAAAATCAAATGCAGTGACAACAGGGGAAGAACATAGAAAGGAAACCAAAAGATCACATAGTACTTTAAAATTACAACAAAGAAACATCACTTTTGCCCATATCTTGGGGTTCATTTCACTTAACACCATTTTATATGGTCATATGTTCATAGCTTTTGAGGTTTTCAGCTCACCTGATAAAATTATCCTAGATGTATAGTAATTATTTCAAATAAGGGAAACCATGAGACTTATATTTCTTTGGGTCTGGCTTACTCCACTTAATATGATTTTTCCAAGTCTTTCCATTTCCTAATAAATGGGGTTGTGCCATTCTTATTGATGGAATAAAATTCCATTTTATATGTATATATGATTACATATATGTGTGTTTATACATACATATATGTGTGTGTGTGTGTGTATATATATATATATATATATATATATATATATATATATATATATATATATATATATATACCACATTTTCTTAATCCACTCATCTACTGAGGGGCACCTGGGTTGGTTCCATATCTCAGCTTTGGTGACTAATGCTGCAATAAACATATTTGTGCTGGTAGCTTTACTATGGCCTTGTTTGTGATCATTTAGGTAAATGCCCAGAAGTGGGATCCTCATATATTACCCTGCCACGGAATGGCCTGGCCTTTTCCTGTATTTTCTGACTCAGTCTTTGTACTGATTCACTGAAGGGGCAACTGAGACTCAGAAGGTAAGAGACTTCACAAGGAAGTGGTTGGACTTTCCTTGTCTATAACAAGTGACTGAGAGAAACTGTTTCAAGGAGGAAAGGTGTGTTTTGGCTGGCTTCCAGCCTCTTCAGTCCAGGCTCGGTTGTGATAGGCTTGTGGTGAGTCAGACATCATAGCATCAGGAGTGAGCAATGGCAGAGGCTGCTTTCCTCATGCAGCCAAAGCAGGCTGCCAGTACAGGGAGGGTGGGCAGACATGCCCCTAGTGACCTATTGTACTAGGACAGAACTGCTTCTTAGGTTTCAGTACCTCCCCAGCCAGGTCCACAAGCAAAGGACCAAGTCTGCATTTCCTACTCAATCACAAACTGATAGAAGCTCTGCAATTCACCTCAGTTGCCTTTCTTCAGCCCTCACGCTGTGTGCATTCTCCCCAGCCATGCTGGAAGCACACAGAAACAAGTACAGACCACCAGTGGTACTGTCTGCACCTTGTCACAGTCCTCACATGCCATAGGGAAGATGTGTTGCCTGCACTTACTCCCAAACCCTAGTCCCTCCTAATTCAGTGGCTGTGTTTAAATTTTGTAAAAGTGTGCATTCAGAGTTTGTTCAAGACCAACTCATGTGAATATCGAGTTTAGAAGTAGTGACAAAAACACCTGTATCTAGGTCCTTAGGATGCTGTGGAAGGACGATCTCAGGCATGTGCTCTGCCTGGTTCTTCAGGACTTGCGAAAATGGCCACCTCAGCCATGCCTACAGACAGGTGCTGACATGCTGACACAGGTGTGGATGTGGTTGGGCAGCTTCCTGCAAAGAGAAGAATGACCTGTCAGTGCCCTGGTTGGGGAATATTTGCATCTGTAAATATTCCTGAGTGATGCCACAGAGGAGCCCCTTCAGTGAGCCCAGGCCTGGCTCTGTGGGACTGGATGGCATCAGTTGCCGTACACACTCAGATCATGAATGGACCAGATCCTTCCTTTAGGACAGAATTTACCTAGGAAAATGTTCTCGCTATTGCACAGGCACACATCACAGCTCTTCCCTACTATCCGGAGAGAAACAACCCACAGAAAGGGGTCACAATTTGGAGAATTGACGTTTTTCCTACTTGGATTGTAGGTTTTCAGGAGCTCTCATGTGAGTTTCAGTGGGAAACAGAATGGAAACAAAGGGGTCTGCTTTGGACCCAAGAGTTGGTATTTTCTGGCATGTTTGAGTTGAGAGAGTCATGAGAATGTGAGTAGAAGAACACTAAGAATTCTTCCTCACCGACTGTTCACACTGCGATGAAGAAATTTTCACCAATTGCAGGTGGTACTTGGATTGCCTGTCTTCCCGGTGTGAACCCCCTGGAAGGATCAGTAAAATGCCAGGTAAAAAGTCCTGACTAGCCGGATGCTGGTGGCTTTGCTTCCTTCTGAAATTCTCGCTATTCAGGTGGTTGAGCTCTGCAGACTCCATTTGAAGCCCGCACCCGCACAAAAGTCCAGGAGACTCATCTCCAAATCAACACCAAAAGAGCCATATGTGGAGCTGTGGCTGAAGTGGTAGAGCACTAACCTAGCCTTCAGCACATAGGCTCAGAGACAGTGCCCAGAACCATCACAAAAGAAAAGGCCTGCATGACAAACTTGTTTCCATAAAAGTTATTGAGTTGATTCTACTATCCTGGGGCCAAATAACTCAAGAGCAGATTGCAGTGAAGTTGTAATCACAGTCCATGATGGCCTGCAGAGTGATGGATACCTGGATGTCACTGAGTCACCACATTGATTCACAGCTGCAAGGAATCTGGGTGCACAGTAAGGCCAGGTCTGCCTGCTCCCCACCATATGCTGTCTAAAATGAGGCTTCTCTTGTCTTTTTGCAATCTGCTAACCTGGCTTGAGGTATTTAAGCTTCCATTTCAAATCTGGATCCCTAGATAATATACCAAATGGAGGTGTCACCAAGAACAGTTTCTGGAAAGAGTAAGATCTGTTTGTGCAGAAGTTCTCGGGGCAGGTCTCTGAGAAGGGACTGGCTGCAGAAAGGAAGCATGTCCTGCACTGCCTGGTGCTGGCAGAGGGGGTCGAGAGCTGCTGCTGTTTGGAGAAGTAGGAGAGGAAGCGGTGGGCACCGCCAGCACTGCATCACAGTTGGATGTTCTCAGCTGCTTGCCTCCATTCTTACCATTAAGTTTGCGGGAGAAAGAGGATGAGTATGCCGCTGCCAGCTGTGGGAGTGAGATTCGGGAATGGGGCCCTGGAGGTGGGGCAAGGCAAGTACTTCCCATGGTGGAGCTGAATTGATTGTGCCATACTCCTGGTTCCCTTAGTTCTTCCTCACCGGCCTGGGAGGTGGAGTATTGTCATTGGTATACTAGCTTTGGGAAATTTAAAAAGATTGAGTCTATAGTAGTACAAAATAATAAGAACAAGTGCATCACATCATTTGTCATGGGCCGGGATTCTACCTGCAGCCCTTACACAGTGGTCACTTCCTCAGAGCAGGCAGGAAGAGCCAGGCATTGAGTCATCAGGATAGAGGGCAGGATCGGCGCCATGGTCAGCAGGATCAGTAGCATGGTCCTGGTGGTGGTGGCAGACACCGTGTTGGAGGGTTTCCTCAGGTGCTTCTGCTGGGTGGCTTTAGAGCAGGAAACTCTAGCCTCCACTTCCTGTGAAAAAGCCTGCACATGACTCCAAGTTGGGCTGAAGCCAGTCTTCTTGGCCTACATGCGTGAACAATACCAATGAGTATAAATTACCATCCTCAGAGCCTTGGGCACTGACTGTGACATCTTGAGCTAGGTAGACAATAGCACCAAGGAGAGGTAGCAGACTGGGAAAGGCGCACCTAGGACTCTATAGGTAGAAGGACCCCAAGGGTTTCCCTTCACTGCCAGGATTCCCCTTGGTGGGGGCGCTTCCTGTCTACTTCCCTGTTCATTGAAAAGTGAAGGCTTCCCATCTCCATATTTCTCCACACCAACAAACTCCAAGTTCAAGCTCCAGTCCCTAACTACTCTCCCCATGTTCCATGGCCCCAGAATAATTTCAGCCCTAGTAGCTCAGGTGCTCTGATTTCTTTCCAGTAGCCTGATCCTTGTGTGCCCTTTCCATCTCCTCCTCAATGAACATGGTGCAGAAATCACTGGCTCTCCATACCCTCACCCCTCACTCCATCAGCCCACCGAATGAGACCAGAGATTGGCCTCGAATCCTGTTGGACATTGAACAAACAGCCCATTCTTTTCAGCGTCCCACCTTTCACCCATCCTCTCATTAGCACACAAACATTTTGGCAGGCAGAGCTGAATTCACCATCTCGCTCCAATGCGTGCATGTGAGGACCCATATGGATGCACATTGATGTGTGCTACTGTGTCTGTGTGGATGAATGTGTGTCCATGTGGTGTCCATGTATATATGTGAGGTCATGTGTGTACCACTCTCAATAGATGTGTTGAACATGGGAGTCTCTCATGGCTAGGCTTCCAAATAGAGAAAACCTCATCTGTGTCTATACTTGTGAAATTCTCACCCCATGTGAAGCTCAGATCTTGCATTTCCTTTTTGTTTCTTTTGTTCATTGTTGGCTTGCATGGATTTGAGACAGAATCTCTTGCCTGGGTCAGACTAGCCTTGAACTTGGTATCCTCCTCCCAGAAGCTCCCACTGCAGGAATAAGAGGCCTAGACAAGGACAACTGGTTGGCAGTTTATTCTGTCTAGACACAATGTGCAGGGGCTGAATGTCTACAAGAGTGCAGTGAAAATGATGGACACCAGCTCTAGGGTTCCCAAGCCTTGGAAGGACACAGAGTCCTTTCAGTGGGTGTTAGCCCCCACCCTTCCTGATCCCTGCAAAGCAGGATACCTGCAGGGAGGCAAAGTGGAGAAGCTAGTAGACCACTTAGTGCCTGCCCTGCTCTTCGGAGATGCCTTGTTTATCCCAGTATTTCTGGGGACATACCGCACTTTCACAACTGCCCATCACGTATTGAACCTGCTGTTCAATAGGTAAGCGCTACCTCTGATCCTTGGATCTAGCCCACTGGCTAGGCCTTGGCATGTGCTGCACGAGTGAGGATCTGCTTGGATCCTGGCTACTGGCATGCTAGGACCAACATCCTCACTGCCTGAGGCTGGAGCGGTGGGATGGGCCCTGAACAGGCCTGACCACATCATGACCTTAAATCCCGGAGAGCACAGGGCTGTGGGTGGAGCTGGGAGACGGCCCCTCACTCATGAAGACCCGCTTTGTCCCAACCCGCAGGATGTCAACAAGGGCAGTGAACCTAAGCTAGAAGGAATGAAGGGACAAGAGACACGAAACACGAAAAATGACAGCAAGACAAGGGTTCTGATCAAGCTGCAACTTTTTATTTTTCACACAGGGGTATTTATATGCTTGGAATAAGGAAGCTTTTTCATTGGCCATTAAGGAAGCTTTTTCATTGGCCGTAGCAGTGCAGGATGTTTACTTAGGGCAGGAGGAAAGGGTGGTCATTAGCAGTTGCAGGATGTTTACTTAGGGCAGGATGAGGGTCGGATTCTGTAAACTCAGCCTCAAGATGTTCCAGTGAGACAGTCAAGCCTATTATGTTGAGAGACTCACCTTTTGGCTCCCGACATCTCCCCCTTTCTTATTTAGAAAACTGACCATCAATTGTTGGCTGCTCTTTTTAAGGGGGTGACAGAGGTTCTGTTCCTCTAAGGGCCCAGGGTTTTTCTCCGCTCCCGAGCGAGCGTCCTCACTTGGGGTGGGGAATTTTACAGGCCTTGGCATGTTTTTTGAGGAGACGGCTTGTGGGTATGCATGCCAACCATCATGCACCAGAGCTTGCCACTCAGGGGTCTTGGGTTTTGGGATCTCGCGGATCCATCCCCCTGCAGTCTTACCTGCACCGTTGATTAGAGCATTTTTTCTTCCTCCCATAGGTGCATCCTCCCCCAAGCGGAGGGGCCTATAGGAGGAGGGGCAAACCTATCCCTTATGGCAATAGGTCTTGCCCGTTGAATGGTCAGGAGTTATGAATAAGGAGAAGGGTTTTCTAAATAAGAAAAATGAAGGGGGGGTTCCCACTGGAACAAGCTCATGGCAAAACACTAATTAAAAGCCTGGGGTGAATCCTAGATCTTAATGCCTTGGTCTGCCATATCAAGGTGATGGTGATGAACCTGTATGGGCTTAGAAGCCAAGAGATCAATCTGTTGCTTAATAAATTCAAACAGGAAGGTCCCCATCTGAAGTTCTAGCTGCATCTGTAAGAGAAAAGGAATCATCCTCAGGGGGAAGGTTTCCCCTGGGTTGTGGTAAGCCATTCACCTGTTTTATCAAGCGTTCTGGCAGCCACCTTGGGGCCGCTTGTTCTTGATCTAAAATACAGGCTGAACCTCGCCCCCAGATAAGAACAGGATCTGGGCCCTTGCATTTGCCTGTAAGGGGGTCTCGACACATGACAGACGGGCGAGCAGAACTGGAAGATGGATGCCAATGCCTGTCAGCTGCCGAGTGGCCTTCATTGTCCAGAGTTAGAAAATTAAGGGCGAACAATGTGTGACTAAGGCGATCCCTAGGAGTGGAAAATGAAAAGGCAGAGGCTTTGAGGCGAGTAAGCCAGGTTTTTAGGGTGTTGGTGGGCTCGTTCTACAATGCCCTGACCTTGGGGGTTATAGGGAATCCCAGTAGTATGACAAATCTGAAAAATAGCACAAAACTGTTTCAACTTGGCACTGGTATAAAATTTCATTAATCAAATTCCAATAGGAAAGACGGTAGCAGGAACCTTTTCTGGACCAAAGGTTTCATAATAATCTTTTAAACAATCTCCTACTCTTTGTCATCTTTTTGCATCCATGATTCCTTCAAAGGGGAACCAAGGACACAAGTCCTCTATGAATGAGAAAAATAATTGTAAATCCCTTTTCTTAACCCGCGTTCCCCGTGTCTTGAAGGCCTCCTTGAGGTCTGACAGAAATAGATCATGTGACGACATTGCTTGTCCCATGGTGGGTCACTCACCTTGCGTCGTCCTCACTCTCCTCCTGGATCTGTTTCTCGGTGGGGTCTGTCGAGGCGATCTCTGACTGTACTTGGCCAAGTTTTCCCAGAGGACGGCGTTCCTTCCTTAGTCAGAGGCTCAGGCCCCATGTTGGGCACCAGTTGTCCCGACCCGCAGGACGTCAACGAGGGCAGTGAACCTAAGCTAGAAGGAATGAAGGGACAAGAGACACGAAGAATGACAGCAAGACAAGGGTTCTGATCAAGCTGCAACTTTTTATTTTTCACACAGGGGTATTTATATGCTTGGAATAAAGAAGCTTTTTCATTAGCCATTAAGGAAGCTTTTTCATTGGCCTTAGCAGTGCAGGATGTTTACTTAGGGCAGGAGGAAAGGGTGGTCATTAGCAGTTGCAGGATGTTTACTTAGGGCAGGATGAGGGTAGGATTCTGTAAACTCAGCCTCAAGATGTTCCAGTGAGATAGTCAAGCCTATTATGTTGAGAGACTCAACTTTTGGCTCCCGACACCTCTTCTCTACATTGAGGCTGAACATGGCTGAGACCTCAAGCAAAGTGTTTTCCTAATTCATAGTGGTACTATATATTCCATCTGAGGGGACTGACCTACCTGAACCTCACTAGGAAGCCCAAGGGAAACACTGACACCCCAGTTGCCCATTCAGAGGTGTGAGGAAGCTAGTGGGCTCATAAGCTTGTGTGGGGACCCATTTCAAGACACTTGGAACCACTCAGTAAAAAGAACAGGGAAATCCTTGTCATCCTGAGTTCCATCCTGTGCTCAGGAAAACCACTGGGATTGTAGACATCATGTGCAGACACAGTATGTTTGACATTCTCATGGTGTCCCCTAGATACAGCCATTTCCATGATCATGAGAAGGAAAAGGAAGACGCGCAGGAGCACCTGCAGCGGTGAGTGCCTGGGGGAGGAGGGAGGGCATGTGTCTTCAGAGTGGGTGCAGTGGAGAGCTGGCCTTGGAGAGGCCTGGGCAAAGGGAAATGGCAGCCACTCCTGAAGGAGGCCTCAAGTCCAGGTAGAAATGTGTCCATGCAGGGAGCTAGTTTGGCTTGTTCTGTGCCTGAGGGCGGGGGGTGGGGGGGTGGAAGAAGCCTCTGGCACAATGTCCACCCAGTCCCACGTCCCTGCCCTGGGAAACCTCAGGACCAAACAGAACAGAGAAGGCCTACACTACTGTTGCAGTGACCTCTGTGTGCACAAGGGCCAGGATGTGCTCTTTTGGTTGAGAGCCAGGCAAAGACCATTCTCGCAGATGGCTCTAGGCTGTCTGAATGAGGACATTCTGGGTTTGGGGGATAATAAACATAAGGACAAAGCACCCCAGGGATGACAGGTTGGGAAGCATGACCAGGGACACCAGGAGGTGGTGTGGGTGCGGTGGGTTTCACTGTGATGTAGGTGGAGTAGCATCCCTTGTGTAGACACAGCCAGGTTACCAGGTCTGCCATGGGGTATAGACAGGAGTAGGCCCAGGAGCCCAGCTCCAACACCTGTGCTTGAGGAGTCTGAGAAGAGGCGAGGCCCAACCTCTAACTTTGCTATTTCTCCCACTACATTAGGAGCTTTCTCTTTCATTTTGGGCTCATGGATGAGGGAGTACCCAGAGGACTTCACTGAAGCACCGGACATGTCCTGCCTACCACATCTGGTAACATATTTAAACTGCAATATGCCTGGCTCTGTGGAGGAGCAGCAGGCCCATCTTCTGCTCAGCCAGCTGGAGCACATGCATTCCAAGCAGCCAGAGCTGGAGGGTGAGTAGCATGGGCTGGCAAAGGACAGAAGAAGTGGGAGATTCCAAGCTTTCTCCACCTGAAGGCAGCTCCCAGCCTACCGTGGGGCCCTCATCAGGACAGTCCAGGAGCCTGGATGGCTTGGCATGAAACCTGTCCTTGCTAGGCTTCCTGGAGTGGAGTCCAGGAACAGGAGCTTCCTAGGCAGGCAGGAGTCTCATTTATTTAGGAATGACTGAGGGGAGGGCAGTGCTGTAGGAGATCTTTGCTTGCAGCTGTTCCACCAACTGCAAGGCTTGATGAGAAAACCAGTGTACAAGAGTCACCTGAACCACTGGATCCAACACCCCGCGTAGAAGCAGGACTACCATGTCAGTCAGAGCTGGAACTAGCTGCAACCTCAGAGGCCCCTTCAGGTCCAGGAGCTGCAGTGGAGCTCCAGCGAGAACCCCAGACTGACAGATGTTCTGACTCGCCTTTACCATCTTTGACTGAAGAGATGAAGTCAATGGTCCACTACCTTCCACTGTCACCAGCACCAAGTCTGGATCTTGACCTTCAATATGACGTAGGTCATCTCTCAGGTAAAGAAATAGTGGCTGCTCCCCCAGTGACAGAGGCACTAAGTCCAGTGGCACCAATAGCTTTAGAGCCAGCGATTGATGTGCCAGTACATGCAAGAGAAGACAGGATGTCAGTGCCAACTCCTGAACCCCAGCTGTCTGAAAGCCAGGCTGACCCAATTCTGCTACATACCCAAGAACAAGATACATTTGCAGCTCAACCAGAGGCCCCAAAGTCCACTGCAGGGAACAGCTCAGGGCCAGAGCTAGAGGCTGCAGGAGAGAAAAGATGGGAGTCTGTTCTCTGTGCATGCATGTGGGGAGCAAGTGCAGTCTTGCCCGCTTGCTGGCAAGGCTGACTGCCTTGAGCCTGTTGCTGAGCAGCCAGAGCCACCCATACAGAAGCCTCTGCCACCCAACTGGGATGTAGCACCTGTCCCATCTGCGCAGCTGGACGCTGATGAAGGCTTAGGAAGGGACGCTCATCCAGTTACTGATTTGGACGAAGACCATGAGCTGCCAGTGGCTGAAGACACAGATGGTGCTCTGCCCTGTGTGGCCAAGCCAGAGCCTGCTTGCCCACCATCTAGCAATGCAGACAGGCCAGCAGATATCGACTCAGATCCCTGAGAGTGCAGATTTCGTCCAGGGAGCAATCCTGAATTTCCATGATGGAATCAGACCATGCTGAGGAGACAGCTCGAGTGCAAGAGCGGTTGCCCGACCTGAAGGTGAAGCAGTTGTCCCTCATGGCGGTGGTGAGTAGCTTGGCAGGGCTGGGCGTGCGGGCTTTCCTTTGCACCTCTACTACCACACCTGCCTCAGGGCAGAGTCACGCTGACCCTTTGTTTCCTCTCTGCAGAAACTGTTCAAAAGACTCGTCCTTTATCACTGTTTGAGATACGTGTACATACGACCTGACCAGAAAGAGTGTGTGGAGCGCCTGGCACCCACTCTGCTTCCCATACTGGAGCACTGTGAGCAGGTCTCCAGCTGTGTGATCAGCACGTGCCTCGGGGACCACAGCATGGAGGCAGCAGAGAGAGCCCAAGTGGTGCAGCACTGGATAGAGGTGGCTCTGGTATGAGCAGGAGGGGCCCAGGGACCCTTCTTCCCTTTCCCACTCCCACCAGGGGGCTGCCTGCCCACTCATAGCCACTGCCTGAACCCTCAAGCCCTCCTTGTGCTCTGCCCTGGCTTGCACTGTGTGCACTCCTGCTCTGCTTCCACTGCCATTCCACCCTCTCCCCTATGATCTCCGCATTCAGCCCAGGAACAAAGGCTCAGCCCCAGGGCCAAAGCAGGACCACAAGGAGCTCCCTCCACAGCTCACCTCACCCCTTCCTCACCCATAGGAGTGCCACTTTCTGAAAAATAGCTCCACCTTTGTTCCCATCATGTGTGCTATGCACAGCAGCCAGCTCCAAGGCCTGAAGAAGACGTGGAGATTGGTTGGCAGGTGGGTGCACCTTTCTCCTGGGCAACCCTTGCTTCCTCAGCCTAGCATCCCTCATCTGGGAGCCCAGTGGCAATTCCCCATGGCCGGGACTGCGGCTCTGCCCAACTCAGACACCTATGGCCTTGCTTAGGATTTGCCTGTGTGGTTGGGATTCCTTTTGTGCCATACTTTTTCCTTCGGACACAACATGCCCACACCCGTCTGTGCAGTGCTCTTCCAAACAAAACCACACTGGAAATTGGGGTGAAACTGGAGGTTTCCCCTCAAGACTTGGCTCCAAACCATGTGACCTTAGGATCACAGTGGATCTCCTTGCACAGCTCTGTTCCCATTAGGATGAAGTCCTGCCCCAAAATGGGCAATGCATTCACACTCCTCCCCTCTCTCGCCCTCTCCCATCTGTCATCTTGTCTCTGCCCCTCCTCCAGGGAGACTCTAGAGGTCTCCCTGTCAAGCTTTCCTCCTGAGTGTGGCCTGTGATGAGGCTGCCTCTCTACAACCTGCCTGCCTGGCACCGCCAAGCCAGGCCCTGGCTTGGTTTCTGGGTGGCCTTCCCATCCCAGGAGGGAAGCCTTGCCAGTCACGGGGGTCAGCGGGTTCCTCCAGACCAGGCAGCCACAGAAACATCTTTTAGGGCATGCAAATGTCCACATCCACCCTGGAGACAGGCCCTGCCAGGCTCTCTAGCCTGCCCAGGGCTACAGTGCTGATGGTCACAAGGAGCCTGAGATCTAAAGGACCAAGCCAAAGCTGTCACACCCCATGGAAAGAAGGGACTCTGGAGGATTAAATGGTTAGAGAATGAAAGCCTTTTACTCCCATGCTCAATGCTGCCAGAGGCAGCAGAGTGGGGACAAAGAGCCTCATGCTGCCCCTTGACCTCCAGCAAGAGCCCGTGTCCTCCCCAGCCCCAGAGTCCCACAGCAATGCTACTTCTGATGCCCCATGCCCCCAGACCTCAGTGCTGCTGATGACATTTGGCCATGTCTCAGAGAGAGGTCAGTGAGGGTGGCCGTGTGACAGCAGGTGCTCAAGCTGACATAGCATGTGGGAATAGCATGGCCTTGTCACTGAAGCCTCAGTCTCTGCCATGTCCACAGAGAGTTGAGCAGTGAGCAACCTGTCCTCAGGCCCCTGGCATCCCTGCCCTAGACTGAGAACAATCCTAGTCCAGCTGTGCACTTAGCCTGCCCTCTGCTGGACAGACTTGGTGGGGCACCAAGTGGTAAGGCAGCCTTCGGGGTTCAAGCAGTATTTTCCTAGCACATTGATTCTTTGCCTTGCAAGGCAAAGACTAGGAGAGGTGAGAAAATGGCACCTTCCACTGCAGGTGGCCGTCTGTGCAGGTCCCTTGCCTCTGTAGATGGCCACATTGGGTCCAGACGACGGGAGATGGGGCGCTGAGCCAGGAATCTAGGATAGCTTCCTGGGGGTGGACACCTGATCTCAGTAGAGACATGAGCAGAGGGTGTGAGAGAGAGACAGGAGTGAGACCATGGAGAGACCCAAAGTCTACTGCCTGGCCTACCCTGCACTCCTCCAGGCCCATCACCCTTCTGTCCTCTCTCTCAACCAGGAATACAAAGTGATTGCAATGATCAAGAAACTGCAGAGCGCATGTCAGGAGCTCCACGTGGTTCCTGACCTGACTCTTCTGTCTTAGTTCAACAATATGAACCGCCTAAGTGAATTAGAAAGGTGAGCTGGGGTAGACAGTGAAGGCAACAGACATGGGGATCCCCGTGCCAGCCCCTGAGAACTTATACCCTGAGTCAAGTTCCCCCTGAGACCTGCTGAAGGCAGGGTGCTTGGGCTTCTGAGTCCCCAGGAGCCCTGGGAGGGAGCCCCAGTGTGGAGCCTGCTGTTCTCACAGCCACTTCCTTGTCTTAGCTCCAAGCTCTCCAGGGAGCTGGAGCCTCCCCGCAGGGCAGGCTTCCTGAGCTGGAACAACAAGAGGAGCCCTCCCCTGAGGAAGCCCTCCAGAAAGTAAGCACATAGGCTTGCAGGGCCAGGGACTCACCAGGGACTGGGTGGTGGGACAGGCAGCCCAATGAGCTGGGGCTGCCCTCCCACCTCCTGCCACACAGCCCCTTGTGTCTGGCTGGTGTGGCCTGAGCTCTGCCCACCTCACTTTCTTCATTGGGGTTCCATGGTGGACCTCACTCAGAAGATTGGGCAAATGGCTACTTGGATGTGAGCAGAATAACGAAGGCCGCCTCAGGCCTAGGGGCAGTGGGTGTGGACAGCCCTGTGTGCTCAGAGAAGCCCTGGAATTAAGGCAGTCCCTCCATTCAGTTCCCAGGCCTCAAGCAGAGAGCTCAGCAGCAATAGCAGCTCCCAGTTGGAGACCTGTGAGCAGCTCAGCAGTGGGAGTGGCAGCCACACACCCAGCGTGCACTGGGGCTGCTCACCCAAGCCTTGTGCACACTCAACCCATTATATCAGTGCCCCAAACATCTATAAGGCAACCATGATGACAGAAGATGAGGACATCTTGCCATTCCTGAGCCCCAGACCTCCAGCAGAACTGGGCATCGGGCTCTATCCTAGGCTGCCCTTTCTTCAGCCAAGATGCCTGCACTCCAATCACATTTTCCAGTGCATCATGGGAATGCATTGCACATTTCAAATGTCATGGATTACCCATTAGGGAATGTGGGTGGGTGGGTGATTTAGATTAAAATATTAAGTTAAAATATTAATAGTCTCTGGGGCTGGGAAGTTGGCTCAGTGGTAGAGCGCTTGCCTTGCATGCCTGAGGCCCTGGGTTCGATTTCTCAGTACCACATAAGCAAAAAGAAAAAAGCCGGAAGTGGTGCTGTGGCTCAAGTGGTAGAGTGCTAGCCTTGAGCTGAAGAGCTGAGGGACAGTGCCCAGGCCCAGAGTTCAGGCCCCACGACCGGACCCAAAAACAAAAAAAAAAAATATTAATAGTCTGTTAAAATAATTTCTTAGTAATAACATGGTTTTTGTGGGTGCTTTTCTTTGCCTTAGTTAATGGCAGAGACTTCCACATATCCTACTTGAAGATGAAATCTTTTCAGGCTTGGAGATCATTTTTTGCAGAATGAGGAAGAACAGGTCCCGCTCGGGGCTAGGTTTGGAAGTGTTCTCACGGACCATTCCACAAGCCTTGAAATCTGAGTGTTGAAACGTCTCCTGTGCAACAGCCTTGATCTATATGGGAAGCTGCTGGCTGGCTTCTGTGCAGGCAGGGAATCCACCCTCAATCTGCTGGGAGGGACTGGAGTCACCATGCACAACTGCAGGACCCTGGGGGAAAATCAAAGAGAGGTCACACCAGACCCAGGGCAGTGCTCCAGGGAGGGAGACACTGCTGAGCTGCAAGAAGAGCTAAAGACAGTCAAACCAAAATCACAGTTCTTCCAAAGCAAGTACCTGCCTAAATCCCTAAGTACACTGATGAAAGAAAACATGCAAATAAGCAGACATAGATCACAGAAAGCAAATTAGTCAAATGGCAGAGCCCTAGGTAATGTAAGTCCTCTTTACCCATCATTTTATTGAGTTCAAATAATTCCTCAATAGTTGCCCTACTGGGCACTTATGCCAGCTACAGGAAGATTTATTATCTTTGCTCTATTAAACAGTTGAAGAAAGCAGCCATGGCAATAGCACTTCCCCTTTGTGTTTACTTCACAATACCAGAGTTCCAGTAGAAAAAATGCCCAGCAGGCCAAGCATACAAACAACCTGGAAGGAACACAGGGGCTGTGCTTCTAAAATACTGCACAGAGCATGTCATCTAATGGTCATGAGATTGTTACAGGGACATTTATGGTTTTAATTGTTGCAGAAATGTTTGTGGTTTATGCACTTGCAAAATAACTGCTAAGGTTCACTTCTCTACAGCAGCTTGCTTGCACCTACTCTAACAGAATGCATGTTTTGCCTTTATAAACCTTGAACTACTTGAGTTTGGGGCTGCTCACTCCCAAGTTGAGTTAACACCAGCCTGTCCATCCAATAAACTCCAGCTTTTAATGATAGTGGTCAGCGTGACTGAGTTTGTCAAGAGGGGTCAGTCCACCTTAATCTGACCCCATTTGTGTTTAAAACTGTGAAAGCCAGATCTCCAGAACTGTTTCCACAGGCTGGAGTCAAACTGCAATTCTCTCAGTCTCTGGCATCTTAGTGAAGTAGGGATGCTGGGTCTAACCAGTTCCATCATGGCCACATAGTGGATAGCATACTGGGTTTAACTGGGGCCATCTTGACTTCCAGGTGAAGGAAGAGGAATTCCCACCCCCCCCCCCAGGTGCTGGGCATGCCTGAATTGGGAGAGGCAGGGGTGGGGACTTGGATGATATGTTACTGGACCTTTCAATTCCGTGCTCTGAACTTGGGAGAGACTTGAGTTTCCTGTGCCCTGTCCCCTGACGTGACACTATTTTAGGGCAGACAGCTCAGAAGCCTTTAAGCCAAGCCTAGTGTGCTGTGTCCATATCCTGACTCTCCTCTGATCAACATGGCCTCCCACTTCAGCCTTCCATTGTGGTTCATATGGGTTGTTGGTATGGTTTTTCTGGTCTTTCTTTCCTCTCTGCTCTCATGGCTCAGTTTTCTAATAATGTAAGTGTATTCACAGGACTGCAAGTCTTTGTGACAGGAGTCTGCCTGTAGATGTCAACTTTTTAATGAAGACTCCCAATTTGGCCTCTCAAAATGTGGCTTCTCTGGATCTGACCAACTGGTTTTAATTTACAACATTAGCACCTCCTCTTACCTGATCAAGGAAAACATCCTGCCTCTGTCATTTCTTTCCAAGAAGATATGGAAGGAAGGAAACTCATTTAAGTCCTGCCTGTATCCTCATTGTAGACAGTGTCTTGTTGAGTGTCGATGGATGCAAATTGTCCACAGGAGCTAAAATGACTTCCTAGTATTTAAAGGTGAAAGCAATCAAATCACAAGAAAGACAAATTCTGACCACTCTTTGATTCTAAAAATAATGGCTTTGTCCTGACCATATTACACTCACCACTGAAATTATGTTTATTAAGACGGTGCCATCTAGACCCTTAGCTACCAATGAACCATTCTTTTTATTTTTTATTTTTGTCGGTTGTGGGACTTGAACTCTGGGCCTGGGCACTGTCCCTCAGCTCTTCAGCTCAAGACAAGCACTCTACCACTTGAGCCACAGCGCCACTTCCGGCTTTTTTCTTTTTGCTTATGTGGTGTTGAGGAATCAAACCCAGGGCCTCAGGCTTGCAAGGCAAGCGCTCTACCACTGAGCCACCTTCCCAGCCCCCAATGAACCATTCTTGAGTTATAGATATTCAGGTCATACTTCACTTTCAATTGAGAACCCAGGTATAGGAGAAAAGATAAATCCAAATATTAGATTACTCATGAGAGGAATTGATTAGACTTAAGACCCTTTTCCAAGATTAACATCGTGAAAATGGCAATACTTCCCAAGGCTATCTACAAATTCAACACGATACCTATCAAAATTCCAACCTCATTCTTCAAGGAAATAGAAGAAGCAATCCAAAAATTCATATGGAACAATAAAAGACCCCGAATAGCAAAAACGCTCCTCAATGGAAAGAACACTGCTGGAGGAATATCAATACCAAATTTCAAACTCTAGTATAAAGCCATAGTAATCAAAACAGCTTGGTATTGGCATAAGAACAGACCTCAGGACCAATGGAATAGAATTGAAAACCCAGAAATGAATCTACAGACCTATAGCCATCTAATCTTTGATAAGGGAGCTAAAACAATAGAATGGAAGAAAGACAGCCTCTTCAGTAAATGGTGCTGGCAAAATTGGTTAACTACTTGTAGAAAACTAAAGCTAGATCCTTATATATCACCCTGCACCAGAATCAACTCCAAATGGATCAAAGACCTCGAAGTCAAAGCAGACACTCTGAAAACATTACAGGATGGAATAGGAGAAACCATAGGTCTCCTTGGCTCAGGCCGAAATTTCCCAGAAACACAACAAATCAAAGAAAGGTTGGACAAATGGGATTGCATGAAGTTGCAGAGCTTCTGCAGGGCAAATGACATAGCTAGCAAGATCAATAGAAAGCCCACGGATTGGGAGAAGATCTTCACTAGCCATACAACGGACAAAGGTCTCATATCTAAAATATACTTGGAACTCAAAAAATTAAATCCCCCAACAACAAATCCTCAAAGAAACAACTGCCCAATAAATAAGTGGGCTAAAGACTTAAAGAGAAACTTCTCTGAAGAAGAAAGAAGGATGGCCATAGACACATCCCTAGCCATAAAAGAAAGGCAAATCAAAACAACATTGAGATACCACCTCACTCCAGTTAGAATGGCAAAAATCAAGAACTCTAACAACAACAGATGCGGGAGGGGATGTGGACAGAAGGGAACCTTACTTCATTGTTGGTGGGAATGTAAACTTGTTCAACCACTTTGGAAAGCAGTATGGAGGTTCCACAAGACTCCACATAGAGCTCCCCTATGACCCAGCAATCCCACTTTTGGGCATTTACCCAAATGTTTACAAACAAGACCACACTAAAGCTACCAGCACAACTATGTTTATTGCAGCATTATTTACCTTAGCTAAGATATGGAACCAACCCAGATGCCCCTCAGTAGATGAATGGATCAAGAAAATGTGGTATATATACACAATGGAATTTTATGCCTCCATCAGAAAGAATGACATTGCCCCATTTGTTAGGAAATGGAAAAACTTGGAAAAAATTATATTAAGTGAAGTAAGCCAGGCCCAAAGAAACATAGGTCCCATGGTTTCCCTTATTTGCAATATCTAGTATATCTATGAGTCAAGCTGAAAAGGTCAGATAATGTGATGTTAGGAAAATGAACCCTTAGATATGTATTTCAATGTTTTTTTTTCTTTCATGCATTTGTTTCTAATGCATTTATAAGATTATCTCTTTGTTGCTTTGTATGTCCCTCCCCCACAGTATAACCCCTGCTTTCACTATATTTGATGTCAGTATAACTTGTGGAGGAGATGGGGAAAAACAAGTGGTTTAAGGATACAGGTGGACCTGTTGCAACAATGAGAAGTACAAGTTGTCATGTCGAAAATGAGCTTTACAACGTTGGTGTGGGGGCGGGGGGGAGTGGGGGAGGATTGGGTGGGGGGGTGCGGGGGGGGGGGGAAGCTGGGAAGGGATGTGAAGGGTAAACAAAGGAGGAGGCTGCAATGCTTGATAAGAAATGTACGCATTATCCTGCCCATGTAATTGTAACCCCTCTGTACAGTATGTTCACAAAAAAATAAAATCAAATGAAAAAAAAAAGACCCTTTTCCTCTTGCAAAAGTACCTATGTGAAAATACATAGCATATAAAGCCACTGGTTTTTGGTTTGAATTGTTATCTGTAGGAGATAAGAAGTAGCATTCCCTTCATAGTCTAATCTGTAGAAATTAAAAGTTCCTGGAGATATTTACAAATAAAGAAAGGGGAAAATATAGCAAAGATTTCTGAATAAGGAGACCACCACCAGGCCAGGATGCCAACATGGCTGTATCTTCATCTAGGTATCTGTTGAGAAGCTACTGTGGGCCATGATCTCTACCAAGTCCTTTATATCTTCCCTAAGGTCTTCCCTACAGTCTGGTGAGGTGGACATTGGTATTCCATCTTGCTAAGGAGAAAGTTGTGCCCGTGCCAGCTCACACAGCTTGCCATGAGCTGGCACAGTTGTCAGGCCCAGGAGGCCAGTGTTGCAAAGGCTTTCTCATTCACACTGTGGCCATGCATCCTGGCACATAGCATCCTGAAGCCCTGAGGAGCTCAGCTCCACACCTTATCCTTGTTCTCACTTTATGAGTAAATCATTATAAGATGCATGTACAATGAACCAGATTAACATAACAGAAACTCAAGCATCTAGTTAAACTTTTTGTTTGTTTCAGGGTTTTTGTGTGTGTGTGTGTGTATGCTGGTCCTGGGGCTTGAACTCAGGGCCTATGTGCTATCCCTTAGCTTTTTTGTTCAAGGCTAGTGCTCTACCACTTGAAATGCTGCTTAGCTTTCAGCTTTTTTGGTGGCTAATTGGTGGCAAGTCTTACCTTATCCTGCCTCGACTACTGGCTGGAAACCAAGATCCCCAGAACTCAGCCTCCTGAGATGCTAGGGTTACAGGTGTGCGCCACTGGCACCAGGCCCAAACTGAATTTGAGTAGCACTTCCATGCTATTCTTGCATAGTCTGGCAGAACATATTTAGCCAACCACACCATCTAACTCTCTCTCAGCCATCCTCTAACTCTCTCTAATGAGGAGGCCCTCTCTGGACTCTGGCTGACACTAACCCATGTTCACTGCTCACACATCTCCCCCTTCATACAGTGACCTTCCAGCACTTGTCAAAAGTCTACCCATCTTCCAAAAGGACCCCATACATAGGCATCTTTGAAGAGGCCAGACATGAGAACTGAGATAGCCTGTGCCTGTGACCCCATACATCAGTAGAGGACTTAGAATATTGCTTTCCTTGACCTTTGTGTCTCTGTCTCCTATTTCCTAGGAAGATTCTGAACTGAATGGGACTGATCTGAAGGAAAGTTAGTGAATTGAAATCTCATCCTGTTCAACTATAGTATCTAATGTAATCCTGCTAAATAGTAAGCCATCACTGGAGAATAAATGAACACTTGGAGCCATCCATCTGATATGTAAATTATTTTATTTATTATTTCTTCAAAATTAATCAAATTAGGATATGAAATAGAAATTGAACACATTCATGTAATCCCATGTACCCAGGCAGCAATTTGAAACCAGTGATTGAGGGGTTGGAGAAACTGAAGGATCTTTCACTTTCAGAGGAGCCTGGAAAAAAAATTTAGTGAGACCCTGACTTCATCAAGAAGCTTGGTAGTGTTGAGTAGCGCATTTGATCCCTGCTCTGTGGGGAGAATGTGCTCTCAGCCGCCTGGGTAGCTAGGATTGCAGGATTGCAATCCTAGGATTACAGGCACGGGCCCAGAGATGTCCAAACTCTTTCTATTTGGGATGTGAACAGACACTGTCTCCAAGGTCAGGTATGACTATGTACACGAAGAGAACAAATCAAATGAGAAACGGATGGTGAAGACAGGAAGAGAAAACCAAGAAATACAATGCATGGTCCTGGATTTTCAGATGTGCCCATCAAGAAAAGCATATATACATATATATATATATACATATATGTATACATATATATATACTTATACATATATGTATATGTATATACACACAAATATATACATATATATGTATATATATATGTATATATGCTTTTCTTGATGTGTACACATATATATGTGAATGTGTGTGTGTTTCTACATATGTATCAATGTAGAAGCATGGTCTATGCCTGCCTCTCTGACAATAGGGTAAGTTCACTTCCTAGTTCTGTCAACTTGTCTGCATTGTCATCCAGTACTTCCTTAGTCTGCCCCACTAGTATATCTGTCTTGCAGACTAAACTTCCACATCCCTAGGGCTGTTAGGAACTTGAATAGCTGTAAGTTAAATAGGAATTAACTTTTAAAAGTGAAACACCCCAGAAAGGGAGAGGCCTCTTTTTTCCTCTCCTGTTACTCAAAGAGCTTTTTATCCCCAGAATATACTTGTGTGGAAACAATGTCACTCCATCTGCTCTACTGGGGAATTCTGAGCACTGTCCATAGAGTCTTCCCCCAGAACCCCTGTAGCTCCTGTGCAATTCCTCACCTCATTGTGCAGCAGGTGACCTACACTTCGCTACCTCAACATCATCAAGACAGTGTCTGCCTCTGCCCAGAACTCTGCTAAACACAGTTCCTGAGAGAAGAGAAAACAAGAATATCTGTGTTTTCACATTTTTAATTTATTTAAATATTTTTGTTTGTGTTTATCTTAATTGTTGCCTAGGCCTTGTTCCTATTCATGGGGTGAGATACAGGCATGGTACAGACCAGAGGCACATGAGTGTCTATCCACTGGCCTATCCACTGGCACATTTCTGCTAGCTATTTTGAAGCATATAATTAATCATTTTTTTCTACTTATTATTAGCACACATGTATATAATACAGGGGGATTTCATTATTATATGCCATAGATGGACACAATATACTTTGAACAAGTTCACCCTTTGTTTTATTATCACATTGCCTGAACCTCCTGTTTGCAGTGTTGAGTGGGTTTCATTGTTACCTTCATATATAGTATATGTGTTTATATATATATACTGAATGCATATATATGTAAATTGTGTCTCTATATTTGTCTCTATCTGTTCTTCACCGTATACATTACCCCACAGTCCCCATTTACATCCCTGCCCAACATCAATCACCTTTGACCCATAATGGGTTAACTTTTATAGTTATTCCTTCTAAACTGGGGGTATTGCTCAGTGGTACAATATACACTTGTATGCATGAGGTCCTGTGTTCAAACCCAGCACCAAAACATGTTACCTCTTCTATCCAACTTCACTCCCCCACCCCACCCCCAGCTACTCCCAACCACTCATTTTCATGTTCTGGTAATCATGGTTCTATTCCCTAGTACTTCAAGACTAACCTTTTTAGCTTTTATAGGTAAGTGAAAACATGTATTATTTCCCTTTTTTAGGGGGATGATTTATTTCATTTGAAGCAATGTCCTCCAGAACTAATCACTGTAAGTGGGAAGATTCAGGACTGAGGGTTGGAGGGGGCGTTCTTGACATCCTGAGTTGGTTTCCTCTAGAACAAGAATGGAAGTGGTGACAGAGGCCTATAGTGGTACATTCCATGCACAAGTCCTTGGTCTTAGCAAGGACTGGTCAGCTGGTTATGGCTCTCACTGTGAGCAAAGTGGCAGATGAGTTCTCACAATTAAATGTCAGAGGAGCTTTAGGAACAAAACATCTCCCAGGACACAACAATTTTGTAAAGACAATAATTTTGTGCTTCTAGCTGCCACAGACCCCTCCAGAATGTCAGATGTGGTAAGCTTCATCAGGGACTCTCCCATTGCCAAATCTGACTTCTTGCACCCTCAAAAAATAAAGTATAAATAACCAGGCTGAGGTTTGATCTTAAATTACATGGAATCAACAGATCAGAAGAGAAGGAGACTGTTGTTGAGGTAGGACAAGACTTTGAACACAACTCTTCCCCCAATTCAGCTTTTTAGGTGAGGCTTTTCAGAGCATACTGTGAGTTTTAATTAAAGTCTGATTCATAGATACAGAATCAAGTTTAAAAAGACAGATGTCTCTGGGGTTCTATTGTATCTAGAATATTCTGAACTTGGATATATGAAATGAATAAAAACCACCGAAGTACAAAGCTTAGAGACTCAATACAGAATGATTAAAGAAAAAAGTCAAGGCCATAAGGAATGGCAGCTACCCACCATGTAGCTTAGCCAATTAAAATGACTGTTATGTAAGGACCATGCAGCCTAGTCAATTAAAATGAGCGTTACATAAGGACCATGGAAGCTAGCCAATTAAAATGACTGTAGGGACAGGGCTTGGCCTTAGGGTCCATTTTCTGGTACTTCTATCTGCTCCAATCAAATGTGAGCCCCTCAACCACCCTAATTCCAGCAACATTTTCAGATCTGACCTTAGATTTCCATTCTTGTCTTCTTTCATCAATCAGTTTGTGGATCTTATTGACTTAACTATTATTCTAAGTCTGTGGTTTTGTTTCCAAACAGTCTTAAACATCTCACTGTTGGAGCATTTAAACTCTGCTTCATTAACTGATGAAATGTACAAGCATAAGTCATCACACCCAGTTCCCTGGGCCTCCACATGCCCCAGCAGTACACCGGGTTCTCCCACCTCCCCACCCCACCCCAACACCTTCGCTGGCTCTCACTGTGGCTGCACTGCAGCCCAGGAGAAACATTGACTTTTACTTCCATCTTCAATCTCCCCACCCCTTATCATCTGATCTCCTGCCTCTCTCATCTCAAGGTAGGATGATGGTTATAGTACACACACACACACACACACACACACACACACACACACACACACACACCACACACACACACACACACACACACACACACACACACACACACACCACCACACACACACACACACACACATCCTGGAGCTTTTATTCTGCTTTCCCAACCTCAGAGCCTTCCTGAGCACCAGCCCATCTCCAGTAATGGCTTCCATAAGTTGCTGATGACATACTCTGTTGTTAAATCAACACAAGACACCAAATCTCCTTGTCACTCCTTCCACAGCTGCATCTTCCATGTTCATTCCCTCACTCTTCCTACCACTTTTGCTCTCAGGATTCCATCAGCAGATCCCTGAAAACAACCCTGCAACTCGCTGCTCTCATTTTCTCCAATTACCATGCCAACTGATTGGACAAAATAGCTCCCACCCCCCTCCTCAATTTTGCTCACGCCTCTCTGTTGTTGTAAAATCCATCATGGATTCTGAATGATGATTAGAACATTGAAATCTCTAAGTTTCACATACAAGACCTCCCATCATCTGGGCTCAGGAAATCCTATTTTATACAAGCTCAATATACTTCTCATAGTAAAAAGAAAAATGGAAAAGTCCCTTCTCCACACTTATGCCACTGGCTCGGCTGAAATGTCCCTGTCTTTCTTCTGCCCCCCCTTGTAACAGTGAGATATTGCCATGACAGAGCAATCCTCCCAGCCCTCCCCACAGAGATGGAACTGTTCTAACTGTACTTAGTACAATAACTGACTCACCCTGGAGGACTTTGTATCTCTCCCTTTTCTTCTTGTCCCTTGAGAACAAGTCATCTTAATTCATCTCCATGACTCCCTCACCTTCCATCCTTTGGTCTTGGCTACCCCAGTATGTAGGGGCCAATCAAATCTAACCAGAGACTCAGTAGATCTCTGTTAAACAAAACAAAATTCCTAGATTTATGTGTGTGTGTGTGTGTGTGTGGTGTGTATATGGGGGGAGGTTGTCCTGGGCTTGAACTTAGGGCCTAGGCACTGTCCCTGAGCTTTTGTACTCAAGGCTAGTGCTCTACACACTTGGAGCCACAGCTCCATGTCTAATTTTCTGGTGGTTAATTGAGATGAGAGTCTCATGAACTCTGTAGTCTTGGCTGGCTTTGAACCATGATCCTCAGATCTCAGTGTCCTGAGTAGCTATCATTACAAGCATGAGCCACTAGCACCTGACATAAAGAAAAAATATCTTTAAGGAGAGCTTGAATCCATCAGCATATTCCCTATTTCCTACCACATGTACCATGGCTCGGTGGACCTAAGCAGCTCCTACCACAAGCTGGCAGACACAAAAGCTGCCACTCCACTCTGCACAGAATCAGTCTTCTGGGAATCACAGGAGGCTCAACTTGGAAGAACATTGTGTAGCCTGCAGATGATAAACCAGACACCAGTACCACAGCCATCTCATGGCTATTGTACCAAATAGGTGAGCTATTGTGCCTCTGTCCAAGAGCCAACCCTGAGCAAAGCTCCCACACAGACCACACTCATCTAGTCCCACCGCTTTATCTCTGCCTGCATAAGGCCCTCAGGATGACATGCGCTCCTTGTCTGACCAGTAAAATCAGTCAGAAGTCTTTTCCAGGGGTCGTATTTTTGAACATTTGCCTGCTTACACACAAATATTCCTGCCTACCTTGCCAGCTCTTCAAGGCCTGGGGCACCCTGCATAATATGTGGCTAGCTTTCTGTAGACTCACTGAGAAATCTGCCTTTCACCTGAGGGAAAGAAAAGGCCTCAAAGAAATTCTGGTCTAAGAGAAACAAACTGGTTCTATTCCCTGTATTCCACAAACCTAAAAAGTGAATTCCTACAATCAACTGGAAAGTATTTGGATTTAGAATATTGGATCAAAATTACTTAACTCCTTCAGTAAGTTTTCATAACTTACACACGCCATAGCTAATCCTTAAACCTTCTGTTTCCAAAGCTGTGTTTGCAGCTTCAAAAGAGCTGATTTTGCAGGACTAGCACATTAGTGGCCAGGCTTCTATCTAAGCAGTAGTTCCCAAGTCGCACGTCCTTCCTGTTATCCACAGGAAGATCATTTTACAGCAGACAAGTCTTTGTTCTTTATTTTAGATTATTCTGGGAATTGTGTGTGTGTGTGTGCTGGGGCTTAACATCAGGGCCTTGTTCTCACGTGGCTTTTTCACTCAAGCCTGACACTCTACCACTTGAACCACACCTCCACTTCCCGCTTTTTGCTGATTAACTAGAAATAAAGAGTCTCAGGGTCTTTCCTGCCCTGGCTGGCTTCAAACTTCAATCTTCAGATCTCAGCCTCCTCAACAGCTAAGATGATAGGCCCGAGATATCAGTTCCTGGCTGGAAAATTTTATTTTTAAAACATGAATCTGCCGGGCGCTGGTGGCTCACACCTGTAATCCTAGCTACTCAGGAGGCTGAGATCGGTTCAAAGCCAGCCCGGGCAGGAGAGACCGTGAGACTCCTATCTCCAATAAACCACCAGGAAACCGGAAGTGGCACTGTAGCTCAAGTGGTAGAGCGCTCACCTTGAGCTGAAGAGCTGAGGGACAGTGCCCAGGCCCAGAGTTCAAGCCCCACAACGGACCAAAAAAAAAACAAAAAACATGAATCTATCAGCAGTATACCATGTAAGAATCATCATTTTCAAGGAGTTAGCTTTCTTTTAAAGAACTTTCTTTTTTAGCTCTATTTTCCAAGAGTTCTTGATATAACTGACAGAAGACAGTAAGTCCAGACACCACATTTCCTAAGCAAAAATATTTCTGCTTACTTTTCATAAAATAAAGAGATTTATGAAAATGGCCACATTTAGGATTTTCTTTTTTTGGCAGTTTGTTTCTAAACTACATCTTTAGTTTATAAGCCATTTGCTGGCATGACTCCCTCTTCCTCAGAAATAAATGTTAGTCTTCTCCTCCATCACTTTCTCCTTCTCTTTCTCCTCTTCTTCCTCCCCATGGTTCTCTCTCTCTCTCTCTTTTTAATTTTTTGTTGGTCGTGGGGTTTGAACTCTGGGCCTGGGCACTGTCCCTCAGCTCCTCAGCTCAAGGCTAGCACTCTACCACTTGAGCCACAGCACCACTTCCAGTTTTCTTGTGGTTTATTGGAGATAAGAGTCTCATGGACTTTGCTGCCCAAGCTGGCTTTGAACTGCGATCCTCAGATCTCAGCCTCCTGAGTAGCTAGGATTACAGCCGTGAGCCAACAGCGGCGGCCTCTCTCTCACACTTTTAATAAAAATTTTCATAAATTCTAGAACTGACATCACACATTCTGATCCTATGCACATCCAGTTGCTTTCTTTTTGTTTTGTCAGTTGTGGGGCTTGAACTCAGGGCCCGAGAGCTGTCTTTGAGCTCCTTTTTGCTCAAGGCTAACGCTCTACCTCCACTTCCCGTTTTCTGGGGGTTAATAAGAGATAAGAGTCTCATGGACTTTCCTGCCCATGCTGGTTTTGAATCATGATCCTCAGATCTCAGCCTTCTGAGTAGCTAGGATTACAGGTGTGAGCCACCAGAGCCCAGCTAAGCCCCTTCCAACCTCTGTATTTCTTCCTTGCTATAAGCTCTGCTCTCTTTTTGCCTCCCTTATCTCTTAAACATCATGACCACTCCCCACTTAAGGCATAGAGACCCCTGGGGATCCCCTGGCTGTTTATTGAGGAGGTGGCCAGGCCAGCCTGGCAGGAGGCTCCTTGTCAGAAGACTTGCCCAGCTGCTGTCCATCAGAGCCTCCCCCCACACACACCCGACCCAACCCTGCCACTCACACACCTCATCTCACCATGACAGGCCTGGCTGCTCTTGGCAGCTGAACCACCTGCTCCAGCATGTTAGCCTTGATACCGCCTCCAGGACTTCACCCAGCCCCCAGACGCACCTCAGGACTCTCCAGGCTTCTGCTGCCCACATTTCTACCTTGACTCCTGTGTGCTGAAGCTGGCAGTGCCTCGCTGGTAGACCACACACCTGTTAGCAACTGCACATTGCAGGCTCAATTCTCTGCAGTGACATCCACCCATGGATCTCACCACTGCCCAGTGTGCCAGACCCAGGAAGAAAGCCTGGGTTAGGCCTTGCCAGTGGAATGTTCTAGGGATGCTAGATACCACAAAGCCATTTGAGGTGACATGACACTTACTTTTTTTTTGAGTGACTTTAGAAAAATAGCCTCTGGTCCCATCTAGCCTAAGCATGAAGGGCACTGGTGGCTCATACCTATAATCCAAGTTACTCAGGAGGCTGAGATCTAAGGATCATGACTCAGAGCTGGCCCAAGCAGACAAATCTAAAACACTTGCAGCTCCAATTAACTGGCAAAAAGCCAGAAGTGGAGCTGTGGCTCAAATGGTAGTGCACCAACTTTTAGTAAAAAGTCAAGCAAAAGTTCTAGGCTCTGAGTTTAAGACCTAGTATTTTATTATTGTATTATATAATTTATAACATTTATAAATATGTAATATATTATAAATAATATAATATTGTGTTAACAGTATTATAATAATAACAATAATAAATAACGACAAACCAAAAAGGGCTCAAGATGTAGCTTGAGTGGGAAAGCACCTAACTAGCAAGCATCAAGTCCTAGGCTCAAACCCCAAATTGCAAAAATAAAAATTTGTAAAAAGTCTCTTGAGATTGAACCCCAGGCTTTTCATTCCCTGACTTTGTAACATTAGACCTATTATTTCCCTTCTCAATGCTCCTGTTTTCTGTCCCTAAGTAAACACAATGCCATAAACAAATGAGGGTCACAAATGAGGTAAGCATCTTAGAATAGACCTGATATGTAGTAAGGTATTATATAATGGCACCTCCAAAGAGATCCACTTACTTCTTACATTCTCTGTCTAAACACTTCACTGTCCCTTAAAAAATGTCTGAATAAGGAAATGAATGGCCAAGGAAGGTGGCTCATGCCCATAATCCTAACTACTTTGGAGGCTGACATTAGGCAGATAACTTTTCAGGACCAGTTTAGGCAGGAAAGTTTTCCAGTTACCTTCACCACTGAGAGTTGGGTAAAGTGATACTCATGTGTTATCAACAAGTGAAAACTTAAAGAAAACAGGCAGATGACAGTCTAGGCACATGACTGGGCACGAAGTGAGACCCTAGCTCAGAAATAACCAGTACACACAAATTCACTCTCATACTTGGTTGCTAGACCTAGAAGATAAACATATAAGTAAACACATACCAAATCCTGTACCTAAATATGTGATAGATCTGATTAAACTACCATAGGTGCATGTGTGAAGGACCATAATAAAGTTCCTGAGAACAAGTACAACGAACTTTAACGAAAATAAACATTAGGAAGGTGAAACATGTCCTCAGGAGGCTGAGATCTGAGGATTGCGGTTCAAAGCCAATCAGGGCAAGAAAGCCCATGAGACTCTTATCTTCAATTAACACCAGAACCAGAAGTGGTACTGTGGCTCAAAGTGGTAGGTGCTAGTCTTGAGCAAAAGAGCTCAGGGAAAACACCCAGGTTGTGAGTTCAAGGCCCACAACCAAAAAAAAAAAATTAATAAAATTTAAAAGAATTAAAAAAATAAAGTGATGTTGGTATGCCAATGATATCTCCTTGCCAACAACCCCCCTCCCCCAATATACCTTTCCCTACATTCAAGTGTAAGCTCCAGAAATTGCCCTGTATCATTTAGTGATTCCTTTGAATTCTCACCCTGCTATATGATTTCTGCATTGAACCAGATAATATACCCAGGAAGAAAATATCATGTAATTTTGAAGCAGCATTGAGACCATAAAGAATAAAGTTACCATGGTATTCAAATTGGGAAAATAGAGAAAACCACCTAGAATCTTACATTAGAGGCTTTTGAAACCTGTGAATGGATATTAAGTCTCAACCTCTCTTTCCTTCCATCATTCCCACAGCATACCCCAGGGAGGGCAAAGCTAAGCTTCTGAGACCATCTGTCACCCAACAGTGACTGAGAACTAGATCACAAGCCATCACACAGCACTCAAGCCAAAGGATCTCTCACAGCTCAACCGTCTCTCACAAACCTTTAGGATACTTTTCATTCAGTAAACATTTCCTGAATGTCCCATGCACATAGAACAACCCGCTACACAAACACATAGTAAATTTTACACTAGCAATAAACTTACAATTGGCTGGGATCCAAGACTGGAGTCCCTCAATGTTAATCTCATTGTAAAGCTGTTAATATAAACAAGTAGCAATGTGCTTATTTGGCTGCTTCTCCAACAAGTGAAGAATGATTAACCTGGACTACTGCTTCATGCTTCTAAATTCTAGCTCCTCAGGAGGCTGAGATCTGAGGATCATGGTTCAAAGCAAGCCCAGGCATGGAAGTCCTTGTGACTCTATCTCCAATTAACCACCAGAAAACTAGAAGTGGTGCTGTGCCTCAAAGTGGTAGAGTACCTGAGTTCAAGCCCCAAGACCCAATTAAAAAAAATGTAATCTGCCAATCTTTTCCTAAAGGGGACACACACACACACACACACACACACACACACACACACACACACACACACACACACACACACACACACACACACACACACACACACACACACACACACACACACACACACACACACACACACACACACACACACACACACACCACCTTTCCCCAGAGCAGCTTTGCACCTAGAGGAAGGTGCTTAACTTGACTATTGGGTTTAGAAGTGGGGTTGCCGGAAGAAGGGGATGCTTGAATTAGGTAAGGTTATCAAGGCAGAATATTGGTGATTGTATAAGAGGAAGAGATCAAAAGACATCCAGTCAGGCTTCCTAGGGACCACTGGAAAGTTCCAGAAGACTCAAAGAATTACTTTGGCCCCAGAGAAAGAAGGGCGTGTGGGGATAAAGAAACTGGTGGGATCTGGGTTCAGGTCTGCCTCCAGCTTCAGGATGCATAATTAGAACAGAGGTTGCCCCTGATGTACAGGAAGGATAAATAGCACATGTATACACTCAGCCACAGCAGCACCCCCAACCCTGAAAGAGCAAAAGGCCCTGGGAGAGGCAGGAGACCCAAGGACCCAGATTTGCTCTGCTTCCAGAGTGAACTCATTAGACTCAGCTTTGGGGTTGGCTGTATGTGCTGCTTGGCTTCAAAGAGGTGGGCGCAGCTCAGCCACTCAAGCATCAGGATAAAGCACAGCAGCCTGGAAAGAGCCAAGATACGATCAAGTTTCCACAGCTCAAGTTTCCATAGTTCACTGAAACCCTTGATAGCTACTAGGAAAATAATATGCAATTATATCCTAGAGACATAAATGACTGAGGCCATGGTGCTCTCTGCCGAGATAACCACATGTGTAGGAGCCCCCCCCCCCAACCTGGCCCTCCCTTGGTGTGGTCAGACATGCCTGCTTCACCCACAGAAGCTGGGGCAGGGGAAGGGAGAAAGAAGCAGGATGGTCGAGGATGGGGACACGGGGCACAGATGTGGGGCTTGACCCAGAAATGCCTCTGTCCTCTGGAGCCCTGGTCTTCCGGTGGGCATGTTGTGCATATGTAGGGCCTGTCTGTGAGCAGGAGGCGGGGCTGTCATGAAGACTTCTGCTCTCCTCCTCTGGGGGCTCCTGATGTCCAGGACACTGGGATACAGCAGAGTGACACCAAGACGGTGACAGGACACCAGGACCTCTGACCTGACACAAACTCTGGCCTACAACCTGAAGCTCTCCCCTGACACAATGACCTGGGGCAGGATGGGTCTTAAGCCTTGAGAGATATTCTAAATGCCTGGGAGAAGAATCTCAGAACCCGATTTAGGATGCAGAATGACTTTGCTGGTTTTAGCTTCTCTTCTTAGATAGTCACACTGCCAGCTGTGGCCCTCTAAGTCTCCTCCTATGTAGAAGGTATTTAGTAAATGATCACCTCTGGCTTGTCAATGTCAAACAGGAATCCTACAAAGTGCTAGTTTTAAGAACACAAGAGGAGAAAGCTGTGGTGAATTGGTCACATACAGGAATGGTTGTTGGTGACGGTAGTACATGTTAGTGATTACTAGGGTGTTTTAGTAGTGTCTATTCACTTTTCATTGGATAAGCAGTAGAAGGAAAGAAATCACTGGAAGGAAGAGTTGTGGATGACATACTCTTGTATAATACCCTAGCATATGTGGATAGTGTCTTAGAAAGGAGAAGGATTATGGGTGTTTATGCCTATTTATATATTTCCAACTGAATCGGATTAAAGAGAGTAGACCCGGATATATTAAAGAGAGTAGAACCGTGTCATATTTGTAATACATTATTCAGGAATAAACCAAAAGTTTCAAGACAAAAAAAAAAAGCAGAAGGTGGGCCAGGTGCTGGTGGTTTAAGCCTGCAATCCAAGTTACTCAAGAGGCTGAGAGTTGAGGACTATGGTTCAAAGCCAGCCCAGGCAGGAAAGTCGGTGAGACACTTGTCTCCAATTAAGCACAGAAAAAGCCAGAAGTGGCACTGTGGCTCAAAGTAGGAGAGCACTAGCCTTGAGCAAAAATCAAGAAAAGCACCCAGGGCCTGAGTCCAAGCAGAAAGGTGGGATTAGAAAGTGTATACTAGAGACAGTGTGTAAATGTTAGTTCCAATGGAGATCTGCATACAGGGCTCAGATAAATGGCTTTTCAGGACAACAGCTGTGGGAGGGAGACAGAAATCCACCTATCCCACTCTCCAAATATACACCAGGACAACACCTCCCATTTCCATATGTCTTTCTCTCTATGGCATCTTAGAGTCTACAATGAAGCTTTTTCTTTTCCCCAACCATTCCACCATAAAAGCCATTACTAAGGAACTAGTGCATCGGGGACATGAACTGCTGTACCAGGAGCTGCCGAGCCTGTAAGAAAAGAAGAGTGGAAGGCGGAAAAGTAGCCCAACAAACCACCAATAACCAGAAATAACAACCAGAAAGGGAATGAGGTCAGCCTCTAGCACAGGGCCCTTTGCAAAGTACAAGTTGGTATAATTCATTATTCTGGAACAATTGAGCTAGACAAGATCTATACACTTAGAGCCATACTCATCCTCTTTTTAGTTCTTTATTTTTTATGCTGGGAGTGATTTCTAATCTGGCTGACAATCTGATGAACTAGCTCAAAGAAGAAAGATCTAACAGCTTGTCACTGCCCACAGCCAATTTCAATAATCTCCTACCTACTGGAAAGTTCCAAGTGGTGCAAAGTGCAATGATACACCAGGCAGGTGGCTTATGGCTGTAATCCTAGCTACGCTGGAGGCTGAGATCCTCAGATCTCAGTTTCAAGACAGGACAGGCAGAAAAAACTGCAAGACTCTTATCTCCAATTTACTAGCAAAAAGATGAATGTGGAGGTGTGGCTCTAATGGCAGAACAACAGCCTTAGTAAAAAAGTAAGCAAGAACATGAGGCTTTGAGTTCAAGATCCAGTTTTGGCAAGTACATGCACAAGCACATTTACACACACACACACACACACACACACATACATAAAGGGTGATTATAACACCTGAGATTGCTTGACATATCATGCAATCACAGGAAATCCAGCTTGAATGAAGTAAATCCTTCATAAACATCCCAGAAAACTGGAACAGAGAAAAAGGAGAGAATCTCAGCAACATCCATTCTCTCCCTCCAAAGTAAAAATATAATAAAACAGCAGAATCTCAGGTTGGTTCAAGTGGAAGTAGATGTAAGCCTCAGTTTACCAAGGCTTTTAGGGAAGTGCAAACCAACTGGTAACAGGATTCATTACTCCAGTTCTTTTCATTTAGAACTGACTGTACTTTATCCTGGTCTATATGCCAGCAGGGAACTTCTGCATTCTTGAAGGAATTATGGAACAAAAATAATGAGATTTTAGGAGGAGCAATGAAATAACCAAGTGGATCTCTAGGTGATTCTAGGAGGGTATCTGAATTAAAAACCTGAGTAGAAATTACAAAATGATTAACAATAACATCAACAGCACTGGCCAATCTGATGCATTTGGGGCACTCCATTGGATTACATTTATCTACCTCAACACCATGAAGTGTACAGCTCAGACCACCTGTGGTTGAGAAAAGTAAAAGCTGAGGAGGGGGGGAGATCACTGAATTACCCCAATCGCCCATCTGGTATACTCAGAAAGAGATTTGAACCCTTATTAAGCTTTGACTTCAAAGACTCCTTCTTTCCCTATTTCCCCAAATCCAATCAATCAGCAAATCCTTTAGGGTTCGCTCTTATCGATGCTTGGTTGTGAACATCAGGAGCAAATGTCCACCCCTCCTGACCTAGCATCAACACATGAAATGTGTTGTAGGGGAGGGCTGAACTGTTTTCAAATGGCATTTTCACAGCAAGCACACTGCTTCATTGATTGATCTAGCAGAGACCATGGTGTTTACCTGGGTAGGCCTCAAAGACAGAAATTCACAGTTCACACTGGTCAGGGCCTCTTCCTGCTGGCTATATTAGCTAATCTATCACCCTCTTGGTCACTCTGGGAGTGAAGAATTCTCAGGGAAATCTGACTGCCTCTTTCTCTCCCCTAAGATCCATTAGCTTTGTTTCCCACTCAATTCAAATGCCCAGCTCCCAGCAGAGGTGGCACAGGACCTTTCAGACTTCCTTACACTGCCTGCAGAATTCCATGGGCATGTTATCCTCCTTAATACTCAGATCAGTAGTGAACTCCTTCCTCTAAAAACAAACACTGTAAGCATACATTTAGTATATTTAATTACTGCTGTCTTTTAACAGGTTTTCCTCCAATTCAGCACTCACTCCCATGCTCCTCACAAAGAGTCCTCTGACCAAAGAATATACAATATAATCAGAGTGACTGTCACATGGCTGACTGGATGGGTGGATAGATGATGAATAGATGATGCATGATGGATGGATGGATGGATGGATGGATGGACGGATAGATGATGAATAGATGGTGCATGATGGATTGATGGAGTGTTATATAGCTCAAATGAAATATTTATATGGATTTTAAGTATACAATTCCTTCAGCCAGACCCAGAGGTAGCTCACACTTATGATTTTTGCTACTTAGGAGGCTGAAATCTGGAGAATCCCAGTTCAAAGCAAGCATAGGCAGAGAAGTGTAGGAGATGCCTTCTCCCAAAATAACCAGCAAAAAGCTTGGCTAAAGGCATGACTCAAGTGGTGGAGCACCAAGGTATTTACAGTGAGGTCCAAGCCCTAAGTACTGCTAAAACACAGGATATGCTTCCCAATTCCTTTTTCTTGTTTTTTTTTTTTTCTTCATCCCTACCCCTATCTCGGAGGGCCTGGAATAGTAAGGCCTTATGCATGCTAGGTTTGCGCATTATCATCACCTACAACCCCAACACCTAGAGGAAATAAAGCATTTTCAGAACGGAGGGGAGGTTTCTAGAACAGGTTCAGGTGAGGAATGGAACTGAGAAAGCACTGACCATAAGTGAAGGCCAGATGTGGTAACAACACCCCCACTCCTTGGCTAAAGCTTTGCTTCGATGAGATTTGATTCAACTTACTGTAAAAGCGACACACACCAGAATAAATGGGATTCAGTGGCTGACAGAATTGTTTCTCTGCTGCTGACCACCTTCCATTCTAAGTATAACTGCTTGAATGTGTGTAGATGTGTGCATCTGACACACTCAGCACCAATTTATCACCTAGCATATGGAAAAAAGAGTCTCATTCCCCCTAGTCAGAAATGGTTAATAAGTAAGTGGTGACTTCCATAAGTGGTCATAGAAAGAACTAGGCCGTGAATCTACTGGAAAAGTCTGGGCCACAGTGAGGCAGCACAGATCAGGGTGGTCAAGAGTCATGGAGAAACCATCCTTACCAAGTCTTATTGGAATTCACTTCTTGCTCAGCCAAAATATATGCAATCTGCCCAAAACCCTTCAACTGGCTCTACCTCCCAAGCCATAGGATTCCTGAAGGGCCCAGGGCAAAGCCACCTGTCAGTACACATTTCAGTTAAAGAGCCCAAACACACACATACACACACACACACACACACAATTTGGAAATGTATTACACTTCAAAATTAAGGCTAACACACACACACACACACACACATTATTTGGAAATGCATTACATTTCAAAATCAAGGCTAATTGTGTGTAGTAGCCTGGAAAAAAATAGTTCACATAGGACTTGACTTCATAGCCATCAAACCCCAGAACCCTAAACTCTGGCAATTTCAAACTGAAAATGAAAAGGTTCAGAGAAAGGAAGGAAGGAAGGAAGGAAGGAAGGAAGGAAGGAAGGAAGGAAGGAAGGAAGGAAGGAAGGAAGGAAGGAAGGAAGGAAGGAAGGAAGGAAGGAAGGAAGGAAGGAAGGAAGGAAGGAAGGAAGGAAGGAAGGAAGGAAGGAAGGAAGGAAGGAAGGAAGGAAGGGTGAACGGTTGGTATGGGGCTGTGACTTTTGAGAAGGCTGCTTGGGGAGACTCAGCTTATCAACAGCCCAGGGATGCAGCTTAAGCCACCTGATGCAACAGCCAGAGAGAAGGTAAACAAAAGGCATGTCATTATATAAGAGAAGAATGTGGCTGGGTTAGGACACAAATCTCCACAGACAAACTGGGTAAAGATTTTGGGACCCAGGTGCTGGTGGCTTATGCTTGTAATCCTAACTACCTAGGAAGGTGAAGTTTGAGAATCACAGCTCAAAGCCAGCCTAGAACAGAAAAGTCCATGAGACTCTTAGCTCCAATTAACAAATAAAAAGCCACGAGCGGGAAGTAAAGGTATACCTCAAATGGTAGAGTACCAGCCTTGAAAGGAAAAAGTTCAAGCCCCAGTGGCAACCCAAAATAATTAATTAATTTAATCAAGTACACAAGTATCTCCAGCCTTCTGCTGCAATATTTTGGGGACACTAACCAAGTACCAATTATCCCTTATTACCCAGCTAGCCAAGAGGACTTGAGAGACTGAGAAAGAGGTGTGTGGCCCTTAAGTCACTGCCTCTATTCTATACATGTCTTTCTTTTCTGACTCTGGCCACTAAGTAAGCCAGGCTGGCCCAGTTACCCACCCTCCTCCACCCATCTTACTCTTCTTATCCTCTAAAGGCGGCTATCAACTCAGTCACCAGCACTCAGAATCCAAACCTTGTTAGAAAAATAAGACTCAAACTCACCAGTCACCACTTCTCCCTGCCACCATCATGTAGGTAAATAAGAGAAAGAAACAGGAAGGCTGAAATTGCAAAGCATTTAGGGAGTGTTAGGAAGACAATGAATGGCCTTGTAGGAGTGAAGGAAACTGGGGAGGAAATGTGGAGAGCCTAAGGAAAATAAATCAACACAAAGGGCAAAGAACCCCAGGAAAATTAAGTGAACACAAAGAGCAAAGCCTCCTAGTGGGAATCTTCCACGTGGGAATCCTCCTTCTAGGCTCAGAAGAATGAAAACAAAAACAAAGCTTACACCTGCTGCAGAAGTCTAGATGTTCTGATATCATACAACTGCTCTCACTTCTTAGGGAGAACAAAGCAGGGGTTCTCATCTAGGCAGGAGGGGGGAGAGGGTTGGGAGCTCCCCCAGTGGACAATCTGGACAGGGTAGACACATTTTTGGTTATCCCAACACAATGGGCAAAGCCCTCCCCAGGAAGAGGGGAGGGGAACTTTTTGGTTATAAAGCTTGAAATGTCAATAGCATTGAGACCCAGACTTTGTGAAATAAGAGGGCCAATTTCAAGGGCAGTTCTGTAAGTAGAGAAAGAACATTACTAGAAACCTGAACAACCCCCCTCCCCTGTCCCCGGGGTAAGCCACCCTGCCTAACACACTCTGTATTCATCTATAGTCTAAAACAACAGCAACACCATGGGGCCTATGCTGTTGCTTTCACCAGGACTCGGTGGCCTGTAATCTTAGCTATTCAGGAGGCTGAGATCTGAGGATCCCTGTTCAAAGCCAGCCTGGACAGGAAAGTCCATGAGACTCTTTATCTCCAATTAACCACCAAAAAGCCAGAAGTGGAAGTGTGACTCAACTGGTGAGCACCAGTGAAAAAGCTAAGAGAGAACTTAGCCCTGAGTTCAAGCCCCAGTACCGGTACAAAAAGAATAAGAAAAAAATGAGAAAATAAAAAAAATCATTTTTCATGGCAATAGTTCTCCTTTTGATTAACTAAGTTATACTCTGGCTCACATGCCAGAGTACATCTATCCTGGGCTAGGCTGAGGGACACCTGTCCCCATGGGAAGGGGAAGGCCAAGGCCATCTGCAGTATGGCACATCCAAAGACAAGTCAGGTCTGCAGAGCTCTGCCTTGGTGGCAACAAGTAGCCCTTGGTTTCCATGGCAACCACAGGCCCAGCCCTCACAACCAAGAGCATTCATTTCTTCTGTGTGTGTGTGTGTGTGTTTAATGGTGCTGGGGACAGAAGCCAAGGTGGCATGCAACTTGAGCAACTCCCTCAGCTGAACTAGGACAAATGCATCTTCTTTTTTTTTTTTATTTTATTTGTGAACATACTGTACAGAGGGGTTACAATTACATGGGCATAAATGCATCTTCTTGATCCTCCAGCTTCAGCTTCTTGAATAGCTGGGATTACAGGTGCTAACAACCACAAATGCCCACTGAGCATTTCTATCAGCATGCAGGAATGAAGATCCTCCCCAGAAGCTACTACAGTAAAAGTCTGACTCAAGCATCTTAGTCTCTGAGGCTGGCAAGTCCAGGAAAACCAACAAGAGAAGCAATCAACCAGTACATGCAGACATCAGGACGTAGAGGAGGGAAACGGTAGCAGAAAAAAGAATCAACAGAATTGGCTTTAGGCTCAGATCTGTTCTCCAAATACCCCTGAGACGTTCAACCTCCAAACCCTAGATAAAAGGAGATTATGTGCAGACTCTCCTGTGGCTTCCAAATTGAATGAGGGTTAAAGGGTTCCTGCCCAGGGGAAGAATCAACCCCATGCTGGTTCTCCAAACCATGTGCTAGTGCTTACCCACCCACCATCCCTCCAAATACTGCTCTTTTGTGCAGAAATACAGTTCTCCCTGGAGTGGATCAAGTACCAAGTTTCCAGCATTTTCATTTTTTCTTCTTTTTTGTAGGTTGTGGGGCTTGAACTCTGGGCCTGGGTGCTGTCCCTCAGCTCTTCAGCTCAAGGCGAGTGCTCTACCACTTGAGCCATAGTGCCATTTCCAGTTTTCCGGTGGTTTATTGGAGATAAGAGTCTCACGAATTGTCCTGCCTGGGCTGGCTTTGAACCATGATCCTCAGATCTCAGTCTCCTGAGTAGCTGGGATTATAGTCGCCAGCCACCAGCACCCAGCATTTCCAGCATTTTCAACTGAGGAAAATTTTTGTTCCTAGGGAAATAAGGAGGTCAGGTCTGGCCGGTGCCATATTGGCCACATGGTGGATGGTAGAGTCTGGCATCTTGTCTTCATGCTGGGAGAAGGAACCCCCCCCCACCTTCATCTGCCTCCCAGGTAATGCCCGGACCCCTGGAGGCAGGGGCAGGCACTTGGCTGATAGGCTACTGAATCTGTCAGTCTAGTGCCTGGGACTGGGAATTCCCTGAGGATCTGCCTCATGTGCTGACCTATTTAGGCCCTGACCAGCCTAGCCGCTGGATCCATGCAACGAGTGTCTCTGTAATTGTGTCCTCTGTCCTGTCTCCTGGCTTGTCTCCAGTTATCATGGAGTCCCAATTCAGCTCTCCACTGGCGCTGAATTGGCTTGTTGGTATTGTTTTTGTTCTCTTTCCACTTTAGTATGTTTCCTAGCTGTGTTAGGAGTATTTGCATGCTGCAGGCCTTTGTAACAACTGACAGCCTGCAGCCTATTAACTGTATAATAAAGACTCCAAGATGTGGCTTCTGGAATGATTTAACTTACAACACTTCATTAACTTTTACAACTAAAATAGCCCAAACTGTAGCCTCAATTCTTAAAGTTGTGGTTCCAATAATAATTTCACTCCATTTCTGGAAGCCAGTGTTAGGGGAAGTAGGGGAGGAAATGGAGCCTCAGAAACCTTGAGCAGCATCTCCTATTTATACATATGACTAATTCTCCACTCACCACTATGTTAGAATTCCTGTGCCCACACGTACTTCCCCTCCTACTCTACTCTCCCATCACCCCTCTGCCCTACCCCCTCCGCCCTCCTTGACTTGAGGACAGTGACAAAACTCTGCTCAAATTATCCATGCACTAACTTTGCAAAACATCAGAAGAGACACAGGCCATTAATTTAATCATAGATTGTGAGAACTGAAGCCTGGCAGGCTTCATTTGTGGTTATGATAGGTAGGTCATGATAGCTAATACTCACACAGCTTAAATTATGCTCAGAACTGACTCAGCAGAGCAATTTGTGTGCATGCTGCACATGACCTGGCTTTGCTTCGCCTGCAAACACAACGCTGATATACTGGAAGGCTTGGGGGCGGGTAAAGTCCAAGGTCACACTGGAACTCTGGATGGAGGGCTGGCTTTCACATCCTTATGTTTTGGACAATGCTGAAGTTAGAAACCCTTGGCTTGCTTCTTTAGATAAAGGGGTTCAAGTCCTGACTGGCTGAAATGCCTAACTGAATCACATAACACAGCACTGTGGCTACTAGCAAAAGAGATTTTCCAGGGTCTCTGCAAATCTCTTAATTAAAATCACATATATGGTAACTGCTCGGCATAAAATAGGAAAAGGAAGGCATGGCAGAGTAAATTTCTGAAGATCTACAAAGTTCTAAACTAGCACACAGATTTAAAGTACAGTAACTAAGTAATTCTGCACCACCACAGTGAAAAGCATGTCCTTGGTTTCTGATCCCTCCAGGAGGGTGATGTTTGGGCCTAGCACACTGCTGTGTTCCATAAGCAGACAGAAAAATCAGGAGGATCTCGGTTTCAGGTCAGCCTAGGCCAAAAAGATGTTGAGATCCCACCTCAACAGAAAATTCAACAGGGAGCAGCAGTGTGCACCTGCCAGCCCAGGACCAGCAGTCCATTCACGCCAGCAGGGATGAAAAGTGAGACCCTATCTCAAAAAAATAACTATAGAAAATATAGAGAACTAAGGGCCTGGGTCACATGGTAGTGTGTCTGCCTTGCAACACAAAGCCCTGACTTCAAACTTGAACATACAAGAAAAAAATACTTTTTTTTAATGTATTTTAAAAAAATACTTTTTTTAAAGTTAAGCAAATGACTGACACTGCTACTGCTTCAACCTTTAGAAATAGTGACTTTTACAGATTAAACCAACAGTATGTGGTCTACAGGAAACAGCTATGTCTTTCTTATTTCAATATTGTCACAGAGTCACTATAAAGTTGGTAAAAAAAAGTATAGGTTCCTAGAACTTCCTGGATTATTAAAAAGTTAAAAAAAAAAAAAGAGGGGCCTACTATGTGGCTTTATGGTACAGTGCTTGCTTAGCATGTATGAAGTCCTGGGTTCAATTCCTCAGTACCACATAAACAAAAAGAGCCAGAAATGGTGCTGTGGCTTAAGTGGTAGAGTGCTAGCCTTGAGCAAAAACAACTCAGGGACAGTGCCCAGGCCCTGAGTTCAAGCCTAAGAGCTGGCAAAAAGAAAAAAAAAAAGGAAAGAAAGAAAAGATACACTGCTGCTCACATCTATGATTCTAGCTGCTAAGGAGGCTGAGAGCTGAGAATTGAGGTCTGGAGCCAGCAGTAGCAGACAAATCCCAAGCAATATCACAAGGTTCTGAGTTTAAATCCCAGCATGGTATTAAACACACACACACACCACATATCAAGCCATACATTAGTCATTAAGATCAAGTGTGTGCACAGAGTGAGATCAGGAGGATATTTTTAGGAGAGGATCACAGAGGCGCAACATCTATGTACATCTGGTCATATAAAATAATATTTATCAAAATGAACTCCAGGAAAAGTGGGTTTTTTCCCCTTTGTTGCGGTTTTTGTTTTCTCTTCCTCTTGTCTTGTTCATTTATCTGTCTTTGGGAGGGTAAGGTGGAGCACAGAAATGGAGGGTGTTCACAAAGGATGAACAAAGGCAGCAGCAGTATTCACTACACAATGTTGAAAATGGACTATTCAACTTGTGGGTGGGGACTATAGGGAAAAGTGGGAGAATGTGTGAAGCCTGAACAAAATATAATATAGCCATTTTAGGTTTCGATTCCATCCTGTTAAGGCACGATATCTGAAACTCCAGGAACTGTAGCAGCAACTCCCCTTGAGCCCAAATACCAGGAACAATCCCCTTTATGGTTAATTCCACTAACTACAGCTAAGTTCCAAGTGTTCCTGCAAGATAAAGACCACTTGGTCGCAGCTCAGATCATTGCTTTAGCCAATCATTTTGAAGAGCATCAGCCCCATGAACCAGCCAACCCCAATTCTGGTTGATTCCTGCACTGGTTAAACTAATCATCTTTTAGAATTATTTTATTATTTTCCCGCGGTGTGAAATAATTTGCTAAGTGATGCTATGATGTATAGAATGTCCCTGAAACCCTATAAAAACCCTGCTGAAGGAAGGGTCACAGCTCTCAACTCTCACCCGCTGCGTTGGTGATGGTTGCGAGTCCAGGCTGGAGCTTGTAATAAATGACTCTCGTGTGCAAGGAATATCGGCTCCTTGGTGGTCTCTGGGGATCCTTATCTGGGCATAAGATCTGCAAGGGAAGGGATGACATTGTCAAAAAAGGAATGCACTCATTACCTGACTTATATAACTCTGACCCCTCTGTACATCACTTTTACAATAACAATATTTAAAAAAACCAAAACCCAGTGTATAGTTTGTGAAAGTTTCTCCTCTGCTCACTCCACTGCAGGTTTTACCATTTATTTATTTGTTTATTGTGCCAGTAGTGGGGCTTTAATCAGGTCCCAGGCCCTGCCGCCTTGGGTTGGTGCTCTAACCCTTGAGAGCCACACCTCCACTTTAGGTTTTTGATGTTTAATTGTAGATAAGGGTTACTTGGCCTCTCCTGCTTGTGCTGGCCTCAAACCTTGGTCCTCTTGAACAGTTAGAATTATAGGCATGAGCAGCCACGTCAGGCCTAATGATGTTTTAAATAACTAGTCTGAACCTACAAAATTAGCGTCATCATGTCACATCTTCCTTAAGCATGCAAGCCCTAGCCTAGTAGACAGAAGCCAAACTGAATGTGCCCAGCTGTTGCAAGCACCTTCTGCTCTGCAAGGCAGCCAGATTGAACAATTCTCAACCTTTTCCAAATTCAACAGGAAGTCTGCTAAGCCAAGCTATCTGCTTGGATGGCTGGGGGCACTCAAATCTGGTTGCTTGCGCTTTGGTAACAAAGCTGAATGGACCTACTGTCTCAGCAAAGGCAGGGGTGGGAGGCCTGTGCAGGCTGAGGCCTGGGGAGCTGTCCAGGGCCCTGGGCTGGCCCTGCGGGGACCTGCCCTGCTGGAGGAAAGTCCTTTGGCAATAAGCCAGGGCTGCTCCTGAAACCAAAGGCCCCTGACCCTCCTGACCAACTTCCATGGGCGACAGGATCAGTGGGAGGGGAGGCCCTGGAGACAGAGCCCCCCCCCCCATGTGGTCAGCCACACTTGCACTCTGTGCATGCTCCCGCCCTTGGCTCTGAGGGACTTTCCTGGCTCCAACCCAGCCCCAGACAGGAGGCATCAATTCCTCAGCCCTGGAAGCCAACCCAGGGCCACAGGGGCGGCGCTCTCAGCTCCAGCTCCACGACCCCGAGCGCTGCTGCCTGGTCCTGCGGGGCGCGCCGGCGGGGCCACGCCTCCCGCCCGGGTCACCGCGAGCCCCCGCCACCTGGGTCCGGGCGAGTGCCCAGGAGGCGGGAGTTTGCGGGGATCGCAGCTGTCCACCGCGCCCCCTGCGCCTCCCCCTCGCCCCCCCGCCCCATCCACCGAGCCGGCCCGGAACGCGCTCCCGGGCGCTGCTCCGCTCCACACGACCCGGAGCCCGGCCCAGGTCCCCGCCGGCCGCGTCCGGAGCAGCTGCCCGGGCTCCGGACTCCGCCGTCCCGACGTCCCGCGAGCCAGTCCCGGTGCACACGTCTCGCTGGGTCCCCGGCCCTGCGCCCCGGCCCGGGACGCCGCACCCCCACTCCCACCCTCGGCGCCCAGACTTCCCCCCAGTCCGGAGCTCGGCGGGCGCGTCCCGGTCGTCGTCCCCTAGTCCAGGGAGGCGGCGGGGCGTCGGATAGGGGAACTGGGGGAGGGGCGGGAGGTTCCAGGCCCGCTCTGGCCCAGACCTCCTCCCCGCCGGCTCCGCAGCGCGTGCCCGGCTCTGTCCCCAGCCTGTTCTCCCTGGAGCCTCCTGCCTGCCACCCCCACCGGCCCAGCCGGCCCTGCGGCTCCGCTCGCACTCACTCTGCGGGTCGGGCGGCGCCGCCGCTCTCACCTCCGCTTCCTCCCGCCTGCCCGCCGCAGGGTCCGCCTGCACCTGCGCAGAGCACCGCGCGCTCCCCAACGAACTCTCGCCAACCGCCGGCCCCAACCGCCCGCCCGGCGCTCGCGCCCCCGCCCGCCGCCCACCGCGCCGAGGGCGGGGCCCGACTTCCCCACGTCCCCACCTCACACAGAGGGAACGGCCACAGCCCGCGCCCAGACTGCGCGCACGCACCGAGGGCGCAGGGAGAAGGCCGGCCACCGGCCACCTCCGCCCCCGGGGCCGCCTGGGCCGCCAGCAGCGCCGGCAGCTCTGCACAGGCTTCCATTCAGCCTCGCACTCGGAGACGACTGCGGGGCTTCACTCAGCTCCTCCCCTTCGGCAGGGCAGAAACAACACAGAGCCGGTTGCCCTGCGTGTGCTCAGTCACTGGACGACCAGCATGTCTCTCCACCAAGCAGCCACCTGCTGAAGTTTGCACCTTGCATAGAAAGCCATGTGTCCCCCCACCTGCCCGGAACTGGATTTAGGATAAATTATTAAATTCAAAAGTGCTGTAAGTGTTTTGCTTGCTTTTGTGCTTCCACTGAAATGTTCTAAGCAAGGGAATCTGCTGGTCACTTTTGTTGCTAAGGCTGACTATACTATTGGGCAGAGAATGGATTAAGGCAGAGACAAAAATGCTTGTGGGAAGGACAGTGCTTTCTTCAGCCTGGGTCTGCCCTAGCAACAACCCATAGACTGGGTGGCTTAACCAACATAAATCTATAACTCACAGAAAGTTATTGTAGTAAAGCGAGGCTGGAAATAATGAAAAGCTGTCCTGCCTCAACTGAAGGAAGGGCTGGGACAATGAGAGAAATTCAAATGAGGTCCAGGAGATAGCCATGTGGGTTGGGGAGAGGCACAAATGAGCAAGTATTTATCTTTCTGGGTTGGTCAAAGGAACACTGAACTCGGTCTGCTTTCTTGGCGCCTGAAGGCCAACATACTTACACCTACATCTGCCCCCAAGTCAGTGACCTGCACAGGAAATGAAAAGGATGACACCATTCTTGTTAGACTCCTGGTCCTCTTTGTGGCACCATTATCCTGAATTCATCCCCAACACATTCCCATCATCTGCCTCCAAACAGAAAATTATTCTGTGTACTATCTCCACCCCTTCTCTCTAGTCCTTTCACTCTACTTTTGAACAGAATGTGTTTTTACCCAGTCCTGTACCCATTGTCTAATCCGCCTGTTCAAGGGCCAGTGGCCAAGGAAATTGCACTCATAGTTTGACAGGAAGGGTGACATTCATCAACATGCACTGTACTCATAAACTCGTATGCTAAACTGAAACCCCTCACATAACTACTTAAAAGTAGTAATAGAGTCTACAAATTGTAATTACATAACTTTAAAAGCAAATACAAAACATAAGAATCCTTCCAACCTGACAATGAATGCCAACAAGTAGACTGACCATCCAGTCTTATCAGGGAAATGATGCAGAATCTTTCAAGGGCCATGTATTGGAGGGGACAGGATGGAAATCCCACTTGTACTTGTAGCCATGAGACCTTGACATTTTTTGGACTTTGTCTTTTCTTCTGAGATTTAAGATGAGGGATGCTGGGATCAGAATGCTTCTTTCAGACAGTGCTGAGCACATACTAAATGCCCAACAGATGGAGCCAATGGGAAAATGTGTTTATAATGGCTATTAATGTATTGTAGGATAATCCAGGTAAAAATCTCAGTACTCCTTATTCATTATGTCTCTTGTAAAAAGTATAGAAGTAACTTGTGGGCAAGGACAGGAGGAGGAAACTGGAGGAAAGTGAAGGGAATAGTGACATTGTCCAAAAAAGGAAAATGTAGTCATGATCTGACTTATGAAATGGTCACACCTCTGTACAACAAACACCTTAATAATAACAATAATATTGTATGTTTTTCAAGTGTAAAAAATAGCAAAGGAAAAACAAAAACACTCCCCATCCCCATCTCCAGCTATAGTTCCTCACAATCAATACATTTAATCATCCTGGTTTGAATTCATTTAATGATGAAATGCCATGGTTTTGTGTATATGTTCTCATTTTATTTACTTCATCTATGAGCCCCATCTTTCTCAAGTCTGTGTTCTTGATCACATCATCAGATGTTTATTGCTGGATTTTCGGTTACCTGACTTTTCTGATCCCAGCATTTCTGTGATCTAACTTTTCTGTCATTATTCTCACCCTGTAGGTTTTTTAAAAAAATAACCCCCAGGCACAAGGAACATCCGTTCCACCAGACATGACAGGATGGACATATTTGGTCCTTCTAGGCTCTCTTAGACTGTCAGAGACCCATCTGTCTGCCTCAATACATATGATTCTTTAATGATGTTGTAAATGTCCCAATGGCCCTGGGCCAAAAAAAAGGCTCCCCATCCTTGCAAGAGTGCAAATTCTTCTTCCACTTTCTCCATTCTTTCTCTCCACAAACTTTAATGGGGTCTTATTCCGATGATTATCATTTAAAATTTCCAATCATCGAATTATTTTTTCTAATTACCTCTGTGGGGTGCTATATGTATCTCCTTGGTACCACATCCCTGAGTAACTAAGGGCTGGGTGGTCTAGTTACCTTTCACCTCTGGCTGTTCAGAGGTCCCTGATGGGGGTCTTGCAGCTCAACTCCTCCCTCTGCCACTTCTGCTTCCTTCCGGCCTTCTCAAACATAGCTCTCAAGGGCACTCCAAGGTCAACCTCCCATCTGTCAGCCTCTGTCTCAGAATCTGTTTCCTAGGAAAGCTGACCTGAGACATCAGCTCTTGTTTTATCAATGTAACCTCTTCTATTGCTGTGAGGTTAATGGTAGCACTTTCAAATTCATCCTTGACTGGCCCTGCTAACTATTTCATGATGACTTCTCTTCATTTTCTGAATCTCTTCAACCTAAGGCAGCATCCACTGAGTTCACTGCCCGTCCAATTTCAGTGCCAGTTATGGATTCATTCCCTTGTCCTTGTTTATTGGTGACCCTCAAAGAAATCTCTTAGTCCTCGGTTTTGTCAAGTCAGAGGGAGGTAGTGTGACCTAGGTCACTTGCATCCACTTGGGGTTGCTTTCCAAAGGTCTGCTATCCTGTAGTTATTTCTTCTAAGCCTAGAATTTGGGGCATGAGTGAGGAAAGTCAAGAGTAAGGAAAAATCACTAGGTTGGTTTTTTTATTTTTGCCTGAAGGCAGAATGCATAAATAGCATTTTATATCCTTGAGCACACACACACACACACACACACACACACACACACACACACACACACACACAGAAGGAAAGCCTACTTTTAGAAAAATACACTATGGATTTGAATATAAGAAAGAGGTAGGTGGGGGGGGGCTGGGAAGGTGGCTCAGTGGTAGAGCGCTTGCCTTGCATGCATGAGGCCCTGGGTTCGATTCCTCAGCACCACATAAGCAAAAAACTGGAAGTGGAGCTGTGGCTCAAGTAGTAGAGTGTTAGCCTTGAGCTGAAGAGCTGAGGGACAGCGCCCACGCCCAGAGTTCAGGCCCCACAAATGGACCACAAAAAAAAATTTAAAAAAAAAAGAGTTAGGTTACATGAATAGCATAGTTACATTATCTTAAATACTCATAATTGAGATAAGAATCTCTTCCATTGGCATATTCATTTATGGAAATTAGGAAAGTTTTGTAATATTTAGGAATGATAATTCTGTAGTTTATTCCAAAGAGACTAAGTATAAAGGAAAAGGATTTCAGCATACAGGCAGGCAGCATGTTGTGACTTTGTGGCTTTTTAATAAACAATAATGAACCACTGTAGACACTAACATTCCTTGTCCAAAATTTTACATCTGAAGACACAAAAATGAAGTAAAGAAAGGGTTTCTTTTATTGAAGTTCAGTTCCACAGCAACCCAAGGAAAGATGTTTCATTATACCCATTTTATAAATGAAACAGAACCCAACGATGGCGTTATCAAGTGACAGAATGGAAGTGAAGTCAGATTTCTCAGCTCCAAGCCAGTGACCCTCATGTTGCAATAGCGTCATACAGAAATCCACCCAGTCTCCAGGAGACTGCAGAGGTCTTCCAGCCAAAGACTGTCACATGACTAAACTGGACCTGGGGAAAGAATCTTTGCTGTCATAGGAGTGAAGCAGAATTGGCAAGTGATATAAGTGATTGCAGACGTACAGATTGCTGAACGTGAACTACTTTGATATTACTAGGTACATACTTAGTGTCATTTAGGAGCGGGGACTGTGCTTCAACAAGATCTGTCCTCTGCTGGATTTTAGTACATTCTATAGGAATGAACAAGGGAATTGCATGTATTTATTTACCGAAACTTCCTTTGAATAAGGCTGACCACCTTATTTGTGTGTGTAGGGGCTGGGCACTGTCCCTCAGGTTTTGTGCTCAAGACTAGCATTCTACCACTTGAGTCACAGCTCCACTTTCAGAGGGTTTTTTGGGTTTTTTTGGGGGGGGGTTGTTTTTGTTTTTGTTGGTCATGGGGCTTGAACTCTGGGCCTTGATGCTGTCCCTGCACTCTTCAGCGCAAGGCAAGTGCTCTAGGGCTTGAGCCACAGCGCCACTTCCTCAGAGGGATTTTTGGGTGGACTATTGGAGATAAGAGTCTCACTGACTGTGCTGCCCAGGCTGGCTTCCAACCACAATCCTCAGATCTTGGGCTCTTGAGTACCTAGGATTATAGGTATGATCCATGGGTGCCCAGCCACCTTACTTTTTGAGTAAAATAAACCACCACTGTGGTGACAGTTTTGTAAGAATCAGTGGGATGGGATGGGGTGTTCTGAAGGCTTGGTTATGAGTCTGTGCTGCTATTGAGAGCTTCTGAGAGGTGTGGCCTCATGGAAGGAAGTTAGGTAATTGGGGGCAAGCCCTGAGGGACCCCAAGCCGTCTATGTGTGTGCCTCTCTCTATCTCTGTCTCTCTGTCTGCCCTCTGTCTGTTTCTCTGTCTCTGTTTCTGTCTCTCTCTGTTTCTGTCTCTCTCTCAATCCTCTCTTGTTCTCAGCTGCCAAAAGGTAAACAGCTCTGTTCCTCTACTCCACACACAATTCTACAATCCCTGAAACAGTAAAAGCCAAGCACCATGGACAGAAGCCTCTGCACCCATGAGCCAAAATAAACCTGTTCTCACTTTAACTCACTCATCTCAGGTACGTTGTCACAGCCACATAAAGCTGACAGAAATGTTAGGTATAGATGTATGTAAAGGCGAAAGATCTCTGATTATACTGCTCCTTGGCCTCTGCTTTCAGTGACATATATGAAAGCTATCTCAGAGTTAATAAATGACTTTAAATCTGAATTAACTACTCCACAGAATTTTATATCATCAATTAGTTAAAATGTTCTTCTTTATTATCAGTAATGATCCAATGAACATCTTTGCATATACAGCTTAAACATTTTTCTATTATTTTGTTTCATATTCCCTATTTTTTCAAAAAATATCCTAAATTGGTTTGGGCTTTAGCTCAGTGATAGAGAACTTGTATAGCATGAGAGGCCCCAGGTTCAATATCCAGTACCAAAACATTAAAATGTTATTTTAAAAAACCTTCAGTGCTGGGTACCGGTGGCTCACACTTGTAATCCTTGCTACTCAGGAGGCTGAGATTTGAGGATCATGGTTCAAAGCCAGCCTGGGCAGAACAGTCTGTGAGAATCCTATCTCCAATTAACTACCAGAAAACTGGAAGGGGTGCTGTGGCTCAAATGGTACAGTGATAGCCTGGAGCAGAAGAGCTCAGGGAGAGCACCCAGGTGCAGAGCTCAAGCCCCACACCAACAAAAACAAGAACAACAAAAGAAAGAAAACCTTTGGGGCAGGGAAGGTGGCTTAGTGGTAGAGTGTTTGCCTAGCCTGCAGGAAGCCATGAGTTCGATTCCTCCATACCACATAAACAGAAAAGGCTGGAAATGGCACTGTGACTCAAGTGGTAGGGTGCTAGCTTGAGCAAAAAAGTTCAGAGAGCCAGGCGCTGGTGGCTCATGCCTGTAATCCTAGCTACTCAGGAGGCTGAGATCTGAGGATCGCGGTTCAAAGCCAGCAAGCGCAGGAGAGACCGTGAGACTCCTATCTCCAATAAACCACTAGAAAACCGGAAGTGGCACTGTAGCTTAAGTGGTAGAGCGCTCGCCTTGAGCTGAAGAGCTGAGGGACAGCGCCCAGGCCCAGAGTTCAAGCCCCACGACCGACAAAAAAAAAAAAAAAAAAAAAAGTTCAGAGACAGTGCCCAAGCCCTGAGTTCAAGCCCCCTGGCAAAAACAGCAACAACAACAAGAAGAAAGCCCTCTGGAATGATATTGTTGAATCAAAAAGTGGATGTGTTGGATATGTTGGTACATATCACAAAATTGTCTTCTTGAAATACTGTAGCAATTTCTAAATTCCCATTGCACATTTTAGGCCAATATTTCCTGTCAGTTATTTTATTAATTTCTAAAACTTTAAAAGACACCCCCTATCTACAAATGTTTCCAAGCACTGGCTAACACTCATTCCTTTCCAGTCCTAGGCCAGCCTGTCCCTTACGGCTTTAACTCTTTGGTTTTTCAGCATGATTCCATACTTTGGCTACATTGGTCTCCCACACAGGTATAATCATTCTCAGTGCACCCATATAATGAAAGGTTAAACAGCTCTGAACAGAAGTCTGTCTGGATATCACTTGCCAAATAAAAAAATATATACTCAAGAACATCAAAGCTCTGTATATGAATTGTGTTCGTTTTACTTCTTTCCTTTGTAACTGAAATAATGGGCACATATTTTCCTTGAAAATTGAAAACGTTGTTTATAACACTTTGGCCATGAGCCTTTCTGGACATATCATCTTTCCTTTCAGTCTTCTCACTTCCTATTTAAGTGTCTGTCATTCCAGTGGCACTTGGCAAATAAGCCAATGCAACCATCTCCCCCATGAAAACCACAAATTCATCCAGAGCTTGAGGTACTTCTTTTGGGGGGGGTCCAGTCGTGGGGCCTGAACTCTGGGCCTGGTAGCTGTCCCTCAGCTCTTCAGCTCAAGGCTAGTGCTCTACCACTTGAGCCACACCGCCACCTCCGGCTTTTTTCTTTTTGCTTAATGTGGTGCTGAGGAATCGAACCCAGGGCCTCAGGCATGCAAGGCAAGCACTCTTCCACTGATCCATCTTCCCAGCCCCAGCTTGAGGTACTTCTTGTGCAATGCTATGTGATTCATAAAAACCCAAAAGCATTTACAAAAAAAAAAAAAAAAAAAAAAAGATTGTATGCGTGGATGGTGGCTTGCCTGTCTGCCTACCTTAAACATTCTGCATGACTGAGTTGTCTCCCTTTGCTCTCAGAATAGAACAGCTACAGGTACACATTTGAATGGCATTTGTCTTGAGGAGGCAACTGTTCTGGGCAGGCCTCATCTCCCAACTTCCTTTCTCTGTTGAGTGCACATTGATTGATCTCTTAAGCAAAAGATGGATTTCAGCTTTTCTTATTAGAATTTGCCTTCAAGGCTGATGCAATGGATTGCTCAAAGGTTGGGAAAATGTTTAAGGAACCCACTGGTACTTTTTTAGCTTTGTGTTGTTTTAAGCTATTCCTAAAAGCTATTCTGGTATGCAAATTTTCATAAATCCAGTATGCAGGAATAGATGAGTTTCACTTAGATACTTCCTTTTTTAATATTTTGAGTGTAGCATCAGAGAATGTAATTAGAACATTTAGTCTTAAATATTCCAGATTTAGTGAAGGTTGTTGAATATAGTTTTTCAGTACCCCTCCCACTTGCATAAAAAAACTCACATGTAAGTGATTTGTTCTCGGCTATCAGCAAGATTATCTAAATTACTGCTAAAGGTTATTTAACACAGATATTATTGCTACCAAATCATTAGCAAAATGAGAATGACCATATATGTCTTTAGGCATTGTTAAAATTCTCATTTTTATACTGTCTCTTGTCCTTAGTTCTCATTTCACAAAGAATAGGAAAGTGGACTCTGGAGTTAGAATTTATTATCCTAATCCTGCCTCTGGCATTGGACTAGCCATGTGCCTGGTGCAATCTCTCTCCCCCTCTCCCCCTCTCCCTCTCCCTGTCCCTCTCCTTCTCCCTCTCCCTCTGGGTTGAACTTCAGAGTCACTAGCTATTTTCACTATGGGGTCTTGCTTCCTACCCATACTCACTTTTAGGGTAGAAGTATGATCTACCATCATGACTGGGATCATAAGCATGCATCACTGCATCCCACTTCCCTCCATGGAGATGGGGTTCTCAGGGATTTGCTTTGCCCAGGCTGGCCATGTAGCTACTTCCAGCTCTGTCATGGTAGCCCTGCTTCTATGCGGAGTGTTGGATCCAGTGGTTCAGGTGACTCTTGTACACTGGTTTTCTCATCAAGCCTTGCAGCTGGTCAAACAGCTGCAAGCAATGATCTCCTACAGCACTGCCCTGCCCTCAGTCATTCCTAAGGCCATGAGACCCCTGCCTGCCTGAGAAGCCCCAGTTCCTGGACTCCACCCCAGGAAGCCTAGCAAGGACAGGTTTCATGCCAAGCCATCCAGGCTCCTGGACTGTCCTGATGAGGGCACCATGGTAGGCTGGGAGCTGCCTTCAGGTGGAGAAAGCTTGGAATCCCCCACCTGTTCTGTCCTTTGCCAGCCCATGCTACTCACCCTCCAGCTCTGGCTGCTTGGGATGCATGTGTGGGCCCGCTGCTCCTCCACAGAGCCAGGCACATTGCAGTTTAGATATGTTACCATGTGTTACAGGCAGATATGTCCAGTGCTTCAGTGAAATCCTCTGGGTACTCTCTCATCCATGAGCCCAATATGAAAGAAAGCTCTAGATGTAGTGGGAGAAGCAGCAGAGTTAGAGGTTGGGCCTCTCCTCCTCTCAGGACCCCCTCAAGCACAGGTGTGGGAGCTGGGCTCCTGGGCCTGCTCCAGTCCATAGCCCATGGCAGGCCTGGTCACCTGGCTGCACTAAAGACCTTGTCTACACAAGGGATGCTACTCCACCTACATCACAGGTAAAACCCCCCCACCCACACGGAGCTCCTGGTGTCCCTGGGCATGCTCCTCAAACTGTCAGCCCTGGGGTGCCTTGTCCCCAGAACCTAGAATGTCCTCACTCATGCAGCCTCTAGTGGCCTCAATGTCCTAGAGCCATGTGTGACTGGTCTTTGCCTGACTCTCAACCAAAACAGCACACCCTGGCCCTTGTGCACTCACGGAATCCTAGAGGATTGTCCATGATGGCACAGTGTAGGCCTCGCTGCTCTGTGTGATCCTGAGGTTTCCCAGGGCAGGCACGTGGGACTGGCTGGTCACAGTGCCAGAGGCTTCTCCCATACTCTCAAGTACAGAACAAGCCAAACTAACTCCCTGCGTGGACACATTTCTACCTGGACTTGAGCATTCCTTTAGTAGTGGCTGCTATTTCCCTTTGCCCAGGCCTCTCCAAAGCCAGCTCTCCACTGCACCCACCATGAAGACACATGCCTTCCCTCCTCCCCCAGGCACACTCACTGCTGCAGGTGCTCCTGCATGCCTGCCTTCTCCTCATAATCAAGGAAACGGCTGTATCTAGGGGTCACCATGAGACTGTCAAATGCACTGTGTCTACATGTGAAGTCTACAGTCCCAGTGGTCTCTCTGGCCACAGGATGGAACTCAGGATAACAACGATTTCCCTGTTCTTTTCACTGAGTGGTTCTAAGTGTCTAGAAATGTATCCCCACACAAGGTGATGAGCCCAGTACCTTCCTCCCACATACCTGAATTAGCACAGGGTCTGTCAGGGTTTCCCTTGCGCTTCCTAGTGAGGTTCATGTAGGTCAGGACATCCATATGGGACATCAACCACCACTGTCAATTTGGAAAATGCTTTTCTTGAGGTCTTATTCATAGGAGGCCTCGATGTAGAGAAGGGGGCCTTCATGAGAGAAGGGGCTTCTCCCAGTCCGCCCACAGCCCTGCGCTCCCCGGGGTGTAAGGTCATAATGTGGTCAGGCCTGTTCAGGGCCCATCGCACCGCTCCAGCCTCAGGCAGTGAGGATGTTAGTCCTAGCATGCCAGTAGCCAGGATCCAAGCAGATCCGCACTGGTGCAGCACATGCCAAGGCCTAGCCAGTGGGCCTGTCCCAAGGATCAGAGGTGGCGCTTACCTATTGAACAGCAGGTTCAATACGGATGGGCAGTCATGAAAGTGTGGTATGTCCCCAGAAATACTGGGATAAACAAGGCATCTCCGAAGAGCAGGGCAGGCACTAAGTGGTCTACTAGCTTCTCCACTTTGCCTCCCTGCAGGTATCCTGCCTTGCAGGGATCAGAATCAGTTGGAGCTAAAACCCACCCAAACTGGGGTAAAGAAATGAGACACAGTTCAAACATGGAAACAGCAGCACACTGGGAAAAGGATTGGGGCCATACCATGAAAATAGCCTGGGCTGGGCTCGCATGCATGCACACACACACACACACACACACACACACACACACACACACACACACACACACACTCATGAATGTACCCACATATGGGATCTGAGGCTGCCAGAAGGTAGTAGGTGAGGGGACTCACCCTCCCTCCTCCTTGATTCACCTGTGGGATGCATGGTTGAGTTCTGCTCAGGTGACCTGGACAGGGGATTACCCAGTGCCTTCGAACTATAATCAAACTCTCTCTGTGGAGTTGTTCTGCGGAATAGCAGGCAACAGCAGGAAAACATCCTGCTGCCCCTCAGCTTTCCATACAACTGAGCTGGCTCAGCTGCACAGCAATGTGGGTGCTGGTAACCTGGCCCTTTTGACATCATCTCTGGAGATGACAGCACCAATGGAGGTCCCCTTTTCTGAGCCTCAGCCTCAGACCAGACCTCTGCAAATGGCCCCTGAGTGCTGGCTGGGCCCCGTGGCAGGTCAGGAGAAAATCTAGACACACTCCAACCTCTGTCCTCTATCCAGTTAATGTTGTGGTTATGAGGACACACTGGGCTCACATCCGATCCCTCCTTCCAGTTTAATTGTCTCCCCATGTACAAGTGCCTGTGCTTGCCTGCCTCCTCCAGTCACCCACTCACTCCTAGGGCTTCCACCCAGCACCTGCTTGAGGATGTCATACACTGAAAGGACTCTGTGCCCATCCAAGGCTTGGGAACCCTACAGCTGGTGTCCATCATTTTCACTGCACTCTTGTAGACATTCAGCCCCTGCACATTGTGTCTAGACAGAATAAACTGCCAACCAGTTGTCCTTGTCTAGGCCACTTATTCCTGCAGTGGGAGCTTCTGGGAGGAGGATACCAAGTTCAAGGCTAGTCTGACCTAGGCAAGAGATTCTGTCTCAAATCCATGCAAGCCAACAATGAACAAAAGAAACAAAAAGGAAATGCAAGATCTGAGCTTCACATGGGGTGAGAATTTCACAAGTGTAGACACAGACGAGGTTTGTTCAACACACCAATTGAGAGAGGTATACGCATGACCTCACATACATTCATCCACACAGACACAGTAGCACGCATCAATGTGCATCCACATGGGTCCTCACATGCATGCATTAGAATGAGATGCTGAATTCAGCTCTGCCTGCCACAATGTTTGTGTGCTAATGAGAGGATGGGTGAAAGGTGGGAAGCTGAAAAGAATGGGCTGTTTGTTCAGTGTCCTGTATCCTCAGCTCTCCACTCTTCTGGAGAGTGGGAACATGTGGCAGTTTGGGGTCCAAGAGGATTTGAGGCCATTCTCTGGGATCATTCAGTGGGCTGATGGAATGAGGGGCGAGGGCATGGAGAGCCAGTGATTTCTGCACCACGTTCACTGAGGCAGAAGTGGAAAGTACACACGGCGATCATACTAATGAAGGGGAATGAGCGCAACTAAGATCCTAGGGCTGAGATCATTCTGGTGCCATGGAGCAGGGGGAGAGTAGGTGGAGAGTGCTGGAGCCTGGACTTGGATTTGGTGATGTGGAGAAATGTGGAGATGGGAGGCCTTCACTTTTCAAGTAACAGGGAAGTGGACGAGTGTTTCCACCGTGGGCAATTTGGGCAGGGGAGGGAGACCCTTGGCATCCTTCTGCCTCTAGATTCTGGGTTCTCCCTTCCCTGTATGCTATCTTTTCCCATATGCACCATCTCCCTTGCTCAAGATGTCACAGTCATTGCCCAAAGCTCTGATGATGGCGAATTATACTCACTGGCATTGTTCACGCATGTAGGGCCACGGAGGTGTATGCATTCAACCCAACTTGGAGCCATGGGGGGGCTTTTTTATGGGAAATGGAGTCCAGGGCTTCCTGCTCCAAAGCCACCCAACAGAAGCACTGAGGCAACATGGTGTCCACTGCCATCACTAGGACCATGCTACTGGTCCTGCCAACCATGGTGCTGATCCTGCACTCTATCTTGATGACACAATGCCTGCCTCCTCCTGCCGGTCCTGACGAAGTGACCACTGTGTGAGGGCTGCAGGTAGAATCCAGGCCTTTGACAAATGATTTGATGTACCTTTTCTTATCATGTTATAACATTATAGACTTAATCCTTTTTAATTTCCCAAAGGTAATATAACAACCATTCACCTCCCAGGGTGGTGTGGAATAAAAAATGGAAGGAGGAGTATGGCACAATCAATTCAGCTCCACCATAGTAAGTACTTTCCTTGTCTCCACCCCAGGGTTCATCCCCAAATCTCATTCCTACAGCTTGTAATGGCACACATATCCTCTTTCTCCAACATGTTTAATGGTAAGAATGGAGGCAAACAGCTGAGAACATCCCACTGTGATCCGGTGCTGGTGGTGCCCACCGCTTCCTCTCCTACTTCTCAGCACGGCAGCACCTCTGGACGGCGTCTGCCAGAGCCAGGCAGTGTAGGACACGCTTCCTTTCTGCAGCCAGTTCCTTCTCAGAGACCTGGCCCAAGAGCTTCTGCACAAACAGATCTTGATCTTTTAGGAAAATGTTCTTGTTAACACCTACATTTGGTATATTTTCCAGAGATCCAGATTTGAAATGGAAGCTTAAATATCTGTTTCTTTGGAAGCCAGGCCCTTTCTCCTCAATCCAAGATAGCGGACTGCAAAAAGACAAGAGAATCCTCATTTTAAACAGCACATGGTAGGGAGCAGGTGGGGAAGCTTGCCCATCTTCTGTAGACATGGCCTCACTGTGCACCCAACTTTCTTGCAGCTGTGGCTCAACACATTGGCTCATTGGCTCCAGATGTCCACCACTCCACAAGCCATTGGGGACTGTGTTTCCATCTTTACTGCCATCTGCTCTTGATTTATTTGGCCCAGGATAGCAGAATCTACTCAATAACTTTTGTGGAAGCAAGTTTCTCATTCATGCCTTTTCATTTGTGATGGTTCTGGGGCTTGAACTCAGGTCCCTGACCCTATGTGCTAAAGGTTAGGCTAGTGTTCTACCATTTGAGCTGCAACTGTGAATGTCTTTTTTGGTATTCATTTAGATATAATAGTCTCATGGACTGCCTGCCGGTGCTTCTTTTTTAATATAGTGTCCTCAGAGCTCAGCCTCCTGAATACCAAGAATTACAGAAGCAAGCCACCAGTACCTGGCTAGTCAGGACTTTTTATCTGGAGTTTTTCTGATCCTTCCAGAGGGTTTAGACTTGGAAAACAGGCAATCCAAATACCAACTGCACTTCTGTCAAGCTTCTAGTTCAGTGTAAACATTTCATGAGGAAAATTCTTAGTATTCTTCTCATCACATTCTCAAGACTCAACCCAGTCATGCCAGAAAACACAAACTATTGGGTCAAAAGGAGACTCCTGTTTCCATTCAGATACCCACTGGAGTCCACATCAGAGCTCCTGAAAATCAAAGTAAGATGAACATCACTTCTTCAAAGTGTGACTCCCTTTTTCTGGGTTATTTCCCTCCAGATAGCAGGGAAGAGCTGTGATATGTGCCTGTATAAAAGTGAGAATGTTTTCCTAGGTAAATTCTGACCTAAAGGAAGGGCCTGGTCCATTCATGTTCTGAGTGTGTACAGCAACTGATGCCACCCAGTCCAATGGAGCCAGGCCTGGGCTCACTGAAGGGGCTCCTCTTTGACATCACTCATGAATATTTACAGATGCAAATATTCACTCAACAGAGCACTGACATTTCTTTCTCCTCTTTGCAGGAAGCTGTCCAGCCACTTCCACACCTGTCTGTATGCACTGTGGAGGTGGCAATTTTTGAGCAAGTACTGAAGAACCAGGCATGGCACAGGGCTGCAATCCTCCTCCCACAGCACCCTGAGGACCTAAATACAAGTGTTTTTGTCACTACTTAAGATCCTGGATATCAGCATAAGTTTGGCTTGAACAAAATCTGAATGCATACTTTTACACAATTTAAAAAACAGCCAGTAAATTAGGAGGAACTAGAGTTTGAAACTCTGACTCCCTTGAGATCTGGGGTAGGTGACACATTCCCAGCTGCTAACTGAGGGCTGTGAGGAATTGCAGACAGTATCATGTGGGGTTCATAGTTGTTTCTGTGTGCTTCTGGCATGGCTGGGGAGAATGCACACAGCATGGGGGCTACAGAAAGGCAACCTGAATGAGGACTGCAGAGCCCTATATCAACTAGTGGCTGTGGACCTAGTTGGTGAGGCGTTGTAAGCTTAGGAGTGGGGGCCTAGTGCAAGTAGGTCTCTGGGGGTGTGTCTGTCCTGCCCCTTCCTATACTGTGCAGTCTTCTTTGGCTGTATGAGGGATGCTACTGCTCACTCTTGATGCCATGATGTCTGACTCAGCACAAGCCTATCACAACCAAGCCTGGACTGAAGAGGCCAGAAGGGAGCCAAAGCATGCCTTTCCTTATTGAAACAACTTTTCTCAGTTATTTGTTACAGACAAGGAAAGTCTAACAGCATCCTTCGGAAGTTTCTTCACTTCTGAGTCTAAGTCTCACTCAGTCAGTATAAAGACAGAGTGAGAAAATGCTTGTAAAAGGCCAGGCCATGCTACTCATGAAGCATTGCCTAATACTGCATTTGTACAGCAGGGATTGAAGGGACAAACCCGGCTTTTCTAGGCATTTGATGGGCAACTTTCATGATCACCCTGTGTTCTCATTCACTCAACTACACTGTCTGAAGGTAACTTAAGGAATTCTGTCCTAAGACAACAGTTATCAGTAACTCTTAATGTGTGATGATAAGCTCCTGACACATGCCATGTTTTTTTGATTTTTGTTTTTGTTTTTTTTTTTGCCAGTCATGGTGCCTGAACTCTGGCCCTGGGCACTGTCCTTCAGCTCTTCAGCTCAAGGCGAGCACTCTACCACTTGAGCCCCAGCACCACTTCCAGCTTTTTCTGTTTATATGGTGCTGAGGAATCAAACCCAAGGCCTCGTGCATGCAAGGCAAGCGCTCTACCACTGAGCCACCTTCCCAGCCCCCACATGCCATGTTTGAGCTAAAATATCTCATTCTAGCAGAATGGGATAAGCTGGAGGGAGAGAGAAAATAACTGGAAACATGCCAACATGCTCCTCCAAGGCACCATCAGAAGCCAGGACTGCATTCTCTTAGCTAGGATAGCTAAGAGACATTGGATATAAACAAACTTTAGGTAATATAAACAGTCTGGTCTATCTCAGAATGTTTATCATGTCTTCAGATTTGAGGGGTTGCAGAATGTCAAGATGTTCCTCACACCTCCATTTCCTCATCAGTAAAGCTACATGAAGGGAGCTGGGAACAGGGGTGCAGGCCTGGAGTCCCAGTTATTGGGGAGCCTGAGGCAGGAGGATCACTTGAGCCAAACGGATCAGGACCCTCCTGGGAAAAGCAGAGAGAAGCCCATCTGTAAAATGAGTACACAAATAAATAAGTATACAGTAAAGCTTCTATTAGGGACTCACATGACTTTGGCAACATGCTTCAATTCTGTAAGCAACTATTCACTTACTGGACAATGAAGGCAGCAAAATTGGGACTAATTTCTAGTCTTTGGAAGCTGACAGTTCTACTGCAGTGAACACCTGTTTGTGCCACTTGGGGTTTCTCTGTTGTCACCCTTGTGAACAACTGATACATCCCAAAGTCTCCTTTTCATCAGGTTTTTCACAACTTACCATTTGTCCTTGGTCTCCAGATGCACAGTCATTTTCATATACTGCTTCTCCTTTTGCTCTTCCAAAGTGGCAGACACCAGAGAAAGCTCACCAAAGAGGGATACCAGCCACGTCAGGCGAGAGATGCCACTAAATGCAGGAAAGCCAAACTGCCCTTCTTCCAGTGGGCCAGCTGTGGGGAATCACAAATGTTGTTGAGGACTAGAAAGAAGAGAATGCCTGACAAAAGGCAGGGCACAGAGTCCATGGGAGAGTGCATGGACAGAGGGACCTTGCCTTACCAGGTAGCTAAATGTTGACTCACAAAAGCAACTCCCTTTTAGGAGTTATTCAGTTTTAATAGTAAAATGAGACATGCTACTGCCAACAGCACTCAATTCAGCCAAAGAGAATGATAAAGAGTTTTAGGCTTTTAGTATGCTTGGCATATTTACATGTGCATATGTCACCACATATGCACATATACACATATCCGTTCTCTTCAATAAATGATTTAAAGTCACCTACAGTCAGGCATAGTGGTGCAAACCTGTAACACCAGATAAGGGACATGGAGACTTTTGCCCAGGCTGACCTGGGAAAAGTTAGTGTGATTCTATCTAAAAAAAAATAAGGCTCTTGGGTTCCAGATACTTGGAAGGGATACAGGGGCAGGAAGATTGCTGAGGCTGGCACCAGATAAATGTACAAGACCTTATCTGAAAAACAAACAAAATACAGCGAAATGCAAAAAAGCAAGAAGTGCTGAGGTATGGTTCATGGTAGCAGGAATGAAGTCCTGACTCAATTCCTATCACCACCAAAAAACATCTGGCAAAAGGAGAAGAACCATGATCTGTTAGCCCCTGAAACCCAGATTGTCATCAGCTCCATGTGAAATGGCACACATCATGATATTTTAAAAGGCTGGAGCAAACAGCCATACCTTCCAGCTAGTTCAAGAGTATCAAGCTGATGGAGTGCTAAATGTTTCCTTAAGTCTTCATAAAAGTATACTCAGAAGAGTATAGCTATTAGAATTTCTGCTTGATCATGATCTGAATGTTTACCTCTGTCCTTAGCCCAAATCTGAAAGAGAAGCTTCATACCATTGCATTATGACTGTGATATTAACACTTAAGACAATGAGCATGTTCTATGAAAAGACAAAAAGAAGTTGGAAGCTGGCAGTGCATGTCTATAATTGTAGCTATTTGGAGGAATGAGATCTAAGAATCATGGTTTGAAGCCAGCTGGGTCAGGAAAGTCTGAAACACTCTTATCTTTAGTTAACCACGAGAAAGCCAGAAGTGGAGCTGTGGCACATGTGCTGGAGTGCTAGCCTTGAGGGAAGCTAAGGGAGAGCCCCGAGACCCTGAGGTCCTGCCCCAGCACAGACACACAGAAAAGTGCTAAATAAACACACATAAAAATTCGTGGAAGCACTGGGACCTAGACAAAGCATCAGACTTAGAAGCAAAATCAGCTCCCTCCAGGCTGCCCACCATCTCCTGTAGTTCATCTCCCCTGAACATGTTACAGAACAGCTCCTACCAGCTCCTGCCACATAGTGAACTTCCAACCTGGTTCTGTCACATGACTGGTGTGTGAGCTCAATGCCTGTGAGTTCTATTGCTTTACCTGTACTGAGGATAGAAATTTCCAACTTTACATGACCATTATGTGAGTTTCTGACACTTCAATTGTTATCCTTCTTGTCACAAGTCTCCTACATCATTTTCAAGCATCAGGACAATGAGAATGCATTGTTTTGAAACTCCTAAGGAGATGAAGGATCTTACCACTCATTGAGGTCAAGGATCCTAAAGATCTGCTTTCTCTAACAAAAGCCACTCAGGTGTTCCTGATATCCACATGAGCATCCATCCAACCACGAGAGCAGGTATCTCTATCAGTGTCCTTTCCTACTGTTCATGCTCAAAGAATGACTACCATACAATGAATGATCCAATGTACAATACATGAAATGCTGTGCACCCAGCCAATGTTCCTGTAACTTCACAGGCAAGGAAAGGAGCTGGGGGTTCAATGTGTCTGCAGACTAAAACTGACCTGTGAAGAGAAGGGACCCTTTGAGCAGTTCTTTCCCCAGGACTTCTCTTTTCAGAAATGCAAATTCCTCCATCAAGAGTTCTATGTGCTCTTCATGCAAGACTTTTCCTGTCATGACAAAAACGGAATACACAAGGCAGTTAGGAGCACTGTGTACAGTTGCACATCTTGAGAGGCTTTGTCTGCCTCAGACAGGACAGGACACATGTCCCTTACACATATTGCCCTTTGCCAGGTGCCAGTGGCTCACATCTGTAATCCTAGCTACTCTGTAGACTGAAATCTGAGGATCAAACTTCTAAGTCATCCCTGGCAGGAAAGTTTGTGCGACTCTTTTCTCCAGTTTTCCACAAAAACTGGGTTTATGGAGCTGTGGACCAAACTGGTACAGCAGTAGCCTTCAGCACAAAGGCTCAGGGATAGCATTCAGGCACTGAGTGCAAGTGTCAGAAGCAGCATAGAAACAAATACTGCCCTGGGCAGGTGTCTAGGATGTCCCCATCACTCCCTCCCATGTGCCAGATGCCCAGCTCTGGGAGTTCTAGCATGCCAGATTCAGCTACTCCCCCAATATGTCAATTAAAGAGATGCGTGCTAGTGAAGAGCAGTCAGACTTCCTTGACGCTTGTGCCCACAGGAAGAGAGAGCGTAAGAATTTGAGCCTCTTTCCTAGTTTGGCATCTTGTGCTTTCTCCACAGGCATTGGTGCCAGGGCAAACAACTTGCAAAGGGACAACTACTGAGCTCCACCCCTTCTTCCAGTATTCACTCAGTCATGTGTTCCCTCCACAAACAACTACTGAAGGCTACTCTGATGTAGGGCAGGGTACAGCTCTGGGAATACAGAGGTGAAGGAAGTACTTCCAAGACCGAGCTTATTGCCAGAGAAAGAATTTCAACAAAGCACTGTCAGTCCTACACTGATGGTAAGTGCAAGGTGCTTTATTTGTGATTTTTTTGTTATAATTGCTGACAAACTCTAGTAAAATAGTAAAGAGAAAGGATTGGTGGTTTAAACTTGACTCAACACCTCAATCCCAAGGCATTCTGCTCTTTTCTAGCTGCCTCCATAGAAGGGCTCATGCAGAATTAAATAAATATAAAACCCGCTGGAGGGCAACAGGCTTAGGGGAGCAAATGTGGATGTTAAAGTCTGTTGGACGTTAATGGTTATAATGGTTGGTGTGTGATGTGATCTGCCACAAATCATGTAACTTCTCTGAACTGTGGCTTTCTACATATAAGCTAGAGAAAATAGATACTGCTATGTAATTTTTAGATATGATTTATTCTCTCTTTCTGCCTGGTCCTGAACATGGCAGAGCAGCCCAGTGGGAAGTATCTGGGCCCTTCCACCCAAGAATGGACTAATGCTTTTCTTTAGCCCTCACAGGATTGAAGTGGCTACTGTGGGGGAGTTCCACCCTTTTCTTTATGAATGTGTCAGCTAGCCTTTCCACATTGCCATGGTACATGGGACAGAAGGAGGCCCTCTCTACATGTTAAATAAAAACAGCTGGTTAATCCTCGAATGCCAGCCTTCACTACTGAGCACAAGTTACCCATATTCAGGAGTTCTGTTACAGCAGGAGCAAGTAAAACACCTATTTTAAGAGTTTCTCTGAGAATTAAGCACAGTGCATAAAAGTGTTTTCAGCTGGGTGCTGGTGGCTCACACCTGTAATCCTAGCTACTCAGAAGACTGAGGTCTGATGGTCAAGGTTCAAAGCCAGCCCAGGCAGGAAAGTCCATGAGACTCTTAGCTCCAATAAACCACCAGAAAACCAGAAGTGGTGCTGTGGCTCAAGTGGTTGAATGCTAGCCTTGAGCTGAAGAGCGAGGCAATGCCTAGGCCCAGACTTCAAGCCCCATGACTGACAGACAAAATTTTTTTTTTCATATTCTTGACATACAGTGAACATTTCTAAGTAGTTGTTACCTTGGTGAAACAGAAACCACACAAAATGCACATAAAGGACAATCAAGTACTCTAATCGGGACACTTTTCTATTGGCAATATAACCAGAAAAAGGTCCTGAGACTAGCTCAGGTGGAAAGTAATTCAATTTTTTCAATGGAGAAAAGGAATCTTTTTTCTTTTTTTTGGGGGGGGGGGTCCGATCGTGGGGCCTGAACTCTAGGCCTGGGCGCTGTCCCTCAGCTCTTTAGCTCAAGGCTAGCACTCTACCACTTGAGCCACAGCACCACTTCCAGCTTTTTTTTTCTGCTTATGTAGTACTGAGGAATTGAACCCAGGGCCTCAGGCATGCAAGGCAAGCGCTCTACCACTGAGCCACCTTCCCAGCCTGAGAAAAGGAATCTTTTAAGTCCCGGTCATAGTTTACACATTTCCTGCAAATCAAAACAATATTGAGACATTATCTTTCCCCAGTTAGATTGGCCAACAGTTTGAATTCTAACAACAAAAATGCTGGTGGGGATGTGGGGGAAAGGGAACCCTATTGCACTGCTGGTGGAAATGTAAACTAGAGCAACTACTTTGAAAGCAGTCTGGAGGTTCCTTAAAAAACTAAACATAGACCTTCCCTATGACTCAGCCATACCACTCCTAGGCATCTACTCTAAGCATCATGAGCCAGGATATGATAAGGACACCTGTACAATCATGTTCATTGCCACACTATTCAAAACAGCAAAAATAGGGAAACAACCTAGATGCCCCATAATAGAAGAGTGGATCCAAGAAATATGGTACCTAGCTACAATGGAATTTTACACAGTCATTAGAAAGAATAAAATAATGTCATGTGCAAGAAAATAGATGGAACTAGAACAAATCATATTAAGTTAGATAAGCCAAGATCAGAGACAAATGGTGCATGTTCTCCCTGATATGTGGAAATTAGATCTGAAAGGTACTGGACTACAAAATACAAAGAATTTTAGATGCTCATATAGAGTGGGACCAGAAGAGGATAGTCTTAGGAGAAAATCACAAAGGTGCAATACCCAAATACCTCTTCATATGTATATGATATACATACTGAAACAAACTCCAAATATATGGAAACAAAGGACTTTTTTCTTAATTTTTTTTCTTTTGTTGACTCTGTATTCTTTACCTTATGTAAGGTGTATTCACATTCACATCTGTGGGAGGGGAGGGCAGAAAATTGGAGGAAAAAGGGTGAAAAAATACAACAGTGGAGTGCTGCACATTGATGAAAAAAGTGAACTATGCAACTTGTGGGTGGAGATGGGAGGGGGTGGTAATGGAAGAGGAGGAGGGAACAGATGACATTATGCAAAAGCATATGTACTGGATGTATATGAATGTATCCCCATTATATATCACTTCTAAAACACTAAAGTAAAATTGGAAGAAAAAAGTTTACACATTTCCACGAATCCCTGTGTACTCCAGGTCCCTCCACTATGTAGGAAGAGCAACATGCCTGAAATGGTTCGAGCTTGAAAGTATAGTATAGAGATGCAGTCACACAGCTCTTCAGGGCAGAAAGCCTTAATAAGCGGGTCTGTGTGCAGACAGAGAGCATACGTCACCTTTCTCCTCAGCCAGGTCCCACAGTTCCTGAGCAGCTGCCAATGACAGCGCCATGGGATATTCCACAAGGACATGCTTGCCAGCACTTAGAAACTGCCTTGGAAAAACAAGAAACACAGCAAGAGAACCTTCAAATGAGCATCACTCACGGGCTCCTCAAGATGGGGAAGAGGGTGTCGTAAGCACATGAGTCTGTGTGTGAATATATTACCAACCAGGTGGGAGAGAGTCCTGGGAGACGTGGTGGAAGACTGAGCTCATAGAGTTTTTGACGACTCTGAGAAAATACCTCTCCAGTTTTAAAGCAAATGTTCAATCAGTGTCATTCAGTTATAGACTATTTTACAGTCACTCTGGGAAAAACATATATTCTCAAATAAACTATTTCTTCCACAGTATTAGAAAGACATCAGAGCCCCTGGGCAGTGAGCTGTTTCTGAAACAGTCTGACCAGGTTTATCCTAGTACATTTGAAGTGGGTCCTGAAGCAGGAGAAGGCATTTTCCAGGTTCACTTTTGCCTAACATGCTCTTGGGCATTTTGTGAGCTTTTGCCACTTGCAAATTTTGGTATGCTGGAGGTAGGCTAGGGAGAACAGAGAGCGCGAGAGAGATGGACTTGTAATGTCTCTGTTCACCATACTTTGACAGACCCAAAATGCTGTCCTCACGAGTAGAATGTGATTGTCTTGACACCAGGGTGCAGGCACTTATAAATACCAGGATAAGCAGATCACCTTTTCAAGAAAATTTACCCTTGTGCCAGAGAAGTTGAAGGGGACTCAAAGGAAATGTATCCACTTAGAGTTAAAAGGTCTTTCAGGAACAGCATGTTAGTGGTCTCTAGACTTCCTGTGAGAACCCAGAACAGAAACTTCAGGGATGCAGTGATGTGTCCAGTCACCTGGGCCCAGGTCTTCCCTGGTACTCCTCCCTCTGTACCAGGCCCACCAAATGCTTACAGTTAGAGGCTGTGCACTCACCCAGGGGAGATGCACCACTGTGCTTCTGCTCTGCAGCAGGAACATTTCCTGATTTCAACCATACCCCTATTTCCTTATAGACATATAGATAAACATTGCAACATAGAGGAACAACTAAAGAGCCAAAAGAGTTTTTGAAAATGTCTGTGTAATCTTCCCTCCCTTCCATTTTTCAGGAGCTTTAGGGGATCAAACAAACATACAACATAAGCTCTCTAAAATGAGAGATGCCTCTGTTAGGCTTCTCTCCACAGGCTCCAGATCCCATCCTCCATGCTCCCTTTTCCACAGGCCACATGAGCTTCTCAAAAAGCAGCCTTGTTGTGGTCCCAATGAATCCCCAAGGATCCTAGAGCAGGCTCTGAGAACCAACCAGGCAGCGATAGTGGCTGGCATCCCACATTCAGCGAGTTGGCCCAGGACCCAGGAGAAAGCCACAAGAGCACACACCATCACAATGTACATCCCCCCTAGTACAGGCCTGACAGCAGTTTCTAAAAATTCCAAAACAACATAAGCCTTCCTTTAACCATGAAAACTCCCTTGCAGGGTGTTAGCTTGCTCGGGGCTTGTTCCATTCACAAGGCAGACTGCCTACAACGAAGAACCCACCTGATGTAGTGCTCATGGCTGGAGCTCTCGCTGCAGATGAAGGCCACCTCAACCTCTTGGCTGGAAAGAGCATCTTCCAAAGGAATCTGCTGCACTTCTGCAATGCTTCCAAGTTTCCGTCTATTTTAGAACAGTGCAGAAATGCCACTCAAAAGCAAGTACCAATAAATGAGTGCCACCCTTCTCCCTTCTTCCCAACAATACTCAAGAGACCAGCTTTTGGAAAGGAAGGACTTAATGTTCTCTCTCCCTTATTCAGGGCATTTTCCATTGTGACTTCAGGTAAAGTCATGGGATCTGGACTCGGGTGCCAACACTACCAGTGTCGGTAAGAAGCAGCCAAGGGAGTCTCTGAGTTACTATTTCTCTAAAATAAAAAGAATAATATCCTTTAATGACACAAGAAGGGCTCTTTGTGGTTGTTTCCAGTTCCAGGCACTTAGTCAAACATGGTTACACACAATCTAGAGCCAGGAATACTCTGAGTGTGCCAATGCCTACTCAGATCAAGCTCCTTTGCTTACCTCAAGGCCTGGTGACTGTCAAGCAGAGGACAAGTGTCTCTGCCTCCTTCACCATAGAGTCTGTGAGTGACACAGCTTTAGGGGAACAGGGCCAAGGCAGAACCCCAAGGCATGTGACTCCCACAGGACATAGAAGGGCTCCAGTGACGGGAGAACAAAAGCCATAGCACTGTGTGCCATGCCCTGGTGCTGAGGCTGAATGACAGAGAGCCTCAAGGGACAATGAAGGGACATGGGCAGCCAGCACAGGCTCCAGCCAATCGCAGCCACAGCAGGAGGAGGGCATTTGGGAAAGTCGGCTCCCCAAAGATAATATGCTATGTTTCCTTCCATGGGCCATCAACTCACTACAGGATGTGACTAGGATTAGTGTGTGTCCACTATATGTCGAAGATATCAAGAACATTAAACAGAAGCATCACCTTCTAGTGACATACAGGGAAGAAGCTGCACATAGGAACACATTTCCCAACACTTGAAAGCTGACGACATGAGGACTGTGTTGAGAAGCAGGGGTTCAAGACTCAGAGAAGACAAAGAATGGTAGCCTAGGGTTTCAGAACAGGATTCCTGGAGGGACAGCAGAAACTAGCCAGTAGGTAATGAGGAACCATGTGGTAACAGCAGGGTGTAAGTTGTGTGGGGACAAGACATTGGCATGAAACACCCATCTTTCTACAGGGTTGCTGGGAGAAGAGAAATTCCACTTTGCCCTTGAGCTCGAGTCTCATCCTGTCAGAGCTTCAGACAGGCATACCCGGGGTCTTCTTGTGTGTGAAGCTCTTGAAGTCTTACAGGAAGAAGCTTGGCAAAGAGCAATTCTAACACTTCTAGATCTCTCTGGGGCCTAAAAGCTCACATTCAATGCTTACATAGGAACCAGATGGTCTGAAGAATTATAATATGAAGAGTCTTCAGGGTGAATAACTACAATAGTCAGTGTCACCAGCTAGCTGACAATTAATGCCAGCAAAAAATACTGCACAAAATCAGCTTGGTATGATGTTTGGTGAGTAATGTGTGTTTGTGCATGAGTAAGGTTAGGGAAATGAAGAATCAGAGTGATAGGCTTGGTTTCCTATGAGCTGTAGGAAACAATCTTTAAAGAAAAGTGGGTTTAGCCAGGTGCCAGTGGCTCACGCCTGTAATCCTAGCTACTCAGGAGACTGAGATCTGAGGATCACGGTTCAAAGCCAGCCCAGGCAGGAAAGTCCGTGAGACTCTTATCTCCAATAAACCACCAGAAAACCAGAAGTGGCACTGTGGCTTAAGTGGTAGAGCGCTAGCCTTGAGCTGAAGAGCTGATGGACAGTGCCCAGGCCCAGTGTTCAAGCCCTGCGACTAACAAAAAAAAAAAAAAGAAGAAGAAGAGAAAAGTAGGTTAAAAGTATCAGTGGGAAGAAAATACACAATATTTAAAAGACGAGCTTTGGAATCAGTCTTATATTCTTAAGTTCTCTAGCTTTTTGATCTCTAAAAAACTAATTAACCTTCCTGTGGCTCAGTTTCCTTCTCTGACTAGTGGTGTTGACTGAGTATAGAACTCAGAATGACAGAAAGTATGTGAATCCTAGGGTTACCATGAGGATGCTGTCTCTGAAAACTGATGGAACAATGAACTCCCACATGCCTCCCAGCCTTTTTCAGACCAAACACACCTGTATTTGCTGTGTCCCTTCTGTAGCAGATGTACCTGGGGCTAATCTTCCCTGTTCTGTTCTTGGGGTTCCCATTTGCTGTACACCCCAGCTCAAGACCCTCTCCTTTTCACTTTCAAGACCTGACCAAACCTGAGACCTTGTGGGAAAGAACTGTGTGTGGTTTTCTCCCCTGGGTCAGAAGATGTCCGTGTTTTATTGTGTTATTTTGCACTATGCTTCCTGCAAATTATGTGTACCAAGCTAGTCCATGCCACCTGGACACGAAGCCAATCAGGTTCAGGTAAGCCGAGGAACCTTCTGGATTCTTTAAGTCCCTTATCCTCACGGAGCCAGCTCTGCCAACACCAACAACCACCACACCAAACTTTCTCACGGGCTGAAACATAAGGGACCAAGTTAGGATTGTAAACAGCAATTTAGCAGAGGACAACAAGAAACAAAGGATAGTCAGAGTCCTGATAAACAGGAAGAGCTGTAATTCTACAACACTGGAAGCCTCTGTATCCTGGCTGGACTAAGACTCTCCTGGGCTCAGAGGTGAGTCAGCTCTGTCCAACACATTCTGAAGGGGCTGTGCCTATGTCTTTGTGTGAAAATCTTCCAGATGCCTACCTCCAATTGGCTTTCCCTGCCTACTGCCACCTCTCCAATGATGGAGTGTTCTGCTGTAAATCCTGCTACCCAGCCTGAGCTGTGGCCTCTGTCCTGAGTCTACCAGGGACATGAGGATAGGATGAGCTTAGAGTTATTCAAAGTGGTCACAGCTGCTGTATATGATGCTGACAGATAAGAGCACATGGAAAGCAGGATCCATGTGGTTTAAGTCCTTAGCATAGCTTTCCACATTTTAGCCACCATTATGGCCATTCAATTGTAACACCTTAAATATCACCTAAGTGCACTGCTGGAGGCTGCCTGGAAATAGACCACAGGGAATAGCAAGTGAACATTTTAGAATTATGAAACAACTCGATGTCCTTTAAATTTCTATGCATGACTTCCACATAAGCCTTCAACCCAGTTGTGCTTGAATGCTTCTGAGCACAGAAATAGGAATGTCACCTTTGTGATCTCACCATCTGTGACCCCTGACTTGGCCCTCTTCCTTTGTCCACTGCTCTAGCCTTAGTTCAGATTTGAGATATTCTGGGCATTTTCCTATTACTGACTTCTTATTTTGTTCCATGTGGTCAGAAAACATTCTTTCAATGTTTTAAATCTTTTTAAACGTGCAGAGACGTTATTTTTGCATGTGTGCCAGTACTGGAGCTGGAACATAGGGCTTCATGCTCTCCCTCCCTTGGCTTTTTCACTTAAGGCTGGTTCTCTACCATTTGAGCTGATAAATTGAAGAGTCACTCAGATTTCTGTGTCCAGGTGGACTTCAAATGAAGATCCTCAGTTCTCAGGCTCCTGAGTAGCTAGCGTGAGCCACCAATACCCAGTTCTGATATGTGTTTTATGATGTAGGATATGGTTTATCTTGGTGCTATAATTTGTATCTTAAGTGTCTCTCCAAGTTAAGCTTAGGTGTTCTGCATCAACAGGTTAGCAATAGTGGAAGGCAGGGGAACCTTTATGAGGCAGGAGCTAGTGGGAGGCCTTATGGTCATTGGGGATCTGCCTTCAGAACTGCAGGACCCTGGCCTCTCCCTGCTGCCCAGGAGTGAAGGGCTTTCTTGTGAGACATGTATCCTGTTGTGTTGGGCTGCCTTGCCACAGACCTAAAGGCAACAGGGCCAACTGACCATTGACTGGAATCTCCATATTTGAGCCAAAATACACCTTTTTCTGTAGGAACTGATTATCTCAGGCATTTGTTTCAGTAATAGAAATGTGAATAACCTAGTTTGATAATGTTTGGAGCAGACTTGAAAATGTAGTATTAAAGAAATAAAGAAATAGGTATGGTTTTGAGACAGTAGAAAAGGAACATACCTAATGGGTCACAATGTGATTCAAAGACCAATCATAAGAGTAAATCATAGTCCCAGAGTAAACTTCCTCCCCTCCCCTTGGTCTACAAACACTTGTGTTTGGCACTCCAAACCTAAAAGTAGAGTTCAAAGAAAGTTAGGATTCAGAGCAGATGTTCTACCAACTTAGAGAAAAGCATCTTTATGAGATGAAATGTTTGGGGGAAAAAAAGGGGAGTCACTGTAGAACTTTAAAGTGGCACTCTGAAATGAAGACACTGGAGGTGGCCATGGAAGAGATATTGGGGCAGCAGCAACTTCCTGTCTTTGCTTCCTGGCTGCCATGAGGTAAAGAGATCTCCTCTGTCATGGGCCCCTGCTGTGATGTGCTGGGACACCACAAACCCCAAACAAGAAGGACAAGTGACCTGGGATGGGAAGCTCTGAAACAATGAGCCAAATTAAAACTCTTCCTCTGTAAAGTTGATATCCTCAGAAATTTGTCATAGTAACAGAAATCTGATGAATAGAGAGAAAAATGGGCAATGGGAGAGCAAGTTAGAAATAACCATTAAATTGCATAAACTGCAATCTGTAAATTACAACTACCTTTTGGCACCAGCAAATCATACTCTGAGAGTAAATCCTACAGAGCTATCCTGGGAAAGAAATTTCATCTATATCACTCTTGTTTATAAGAAGCCAAAGAGAAAAACAATCTGCTAGTAGCAGAGTGGTTATGTAAGCAATGTTATATCTATAAAATTGAATATGATACAACTACACAAAAGAATACAGTGGTTCTTTATGCATTGAAAGTAAATGCTCTCCAAGATATACATTGTTGGGGGAGAAACAAAAAGATACATAACAGTGTAAGTTCTGTGCTACACTTTATACATAGCCAGACAGCTGGTAGCTCACATCTTTACTGTTCAGAAGGCTGAGATCTGAGGATCACTGGTTCAAAGCCAGCATGGGCAGGAAAATCTGTGAAACTCTCACCCTCAATTACCGACCTCCTCCACCCCTCAAAAGAAAACGGTGGATGTGGAGCTGTGGTTCAAGTGGCAGAGTGCTAGCCTTGAGGCCAAAAGTTCAGTGACAATACTCAGGAACTGAGTTCAAGCCCCAGGACTGGGAAACACCACACACACACACACACACACACACACACACACACACACACACACACACACACAAAGTAAGTGGATAAAGGGAAGCGTATGTGTATATAATTATAATCTCTATGAAAGGTTGACCAAGAAGAAACTAATACCACTGGAGAACAAAATGCAGGAAGAGCATGAGATACTGGGTAACTGAAAAACAGAGGTAGGAGAAAGAGGAGGGCTAATCCTCATAGTATTTTGAAGTCTTTTATCATTTAGAAATGTTTAAATACATAAACAACTAATTAAGATAGGTGTGGATAACTGAAGGGTGCTCAGAGGTAAAAACACCAGAGCTGGCAGTGCTTCTAGTGACTCTCCTCCCTGGAGTTCCTATGTGCTAGAAGACATGTGCTGCTCCATTTCTGGAACTATCTGTCTCTCACCATCTCCTAACCAAAACTTACTCCCAAATCACCCTGACTCCTCATGCATGTGGGTTTGACTTTGGTCTCCTCTCACTCCACTGACCCCAATGCAATCTTTCATTTCCATACTGCTCTGCTTCAGCAAGGAATGTGGTCCACAGGGCATCCAAACCCCACTGCCACATTCCAGAGATCCTCAGCCACATGTTCCCGGACCTCATAAATACTGGACACTCCAGTGGCTCTTCTTTAAAGCCACTCCTTCCTCATCTTGTCTCACCTCGAGCTGCTGAGGTTTTCTTTACATATACTTTGTTCCTTCCTCATCCTGCCCCACAGGTGAGCACATCTCCCTAAACTCAATGGTTATGCCTCTTTGCTTCACTCTCTCTCCCATGACTCCAGAGTGGGGAGCTCCATTCTTCAGGCTGCCATGACCACATCTGTGCTGAAAGGCTGCAGTGTAACACCTTAAGCTGTGAGCCACTCCCTCCACCAGATCCAGTTCCAAGACACAACATAAACTGGGAATTTCTTCAGGCTGTCTTGTCCTCATTTAGGCCTTCATGCTCTGCTGAATTCCAGCCTTTCATCCACCTAACTAACAATCTTCTCAATTTCTGTGCAAAGACTCATTGCCACAGGAGTTCTATCAGCCTGAAATGCTTGTCATCCAGAGTCATTCCTTAGGCAATCATTCTCTGAGAGCAAAGGGCTGATTATTGCTGAGGATCCTCTGTCCTTTGCCCTGCAGCCAGCATGTGAGTCAGCAAGTTTTCTTGACAATTTCCACCATGTGATTTCCTTCCTCTACATTTTCACTGACTACTACAACCCTGGACTGGATTACTGGATTACTCAACAGTCTGGGAGTTGTCCGGCCCTTCAGTCAATCAACATTCAATGAGGATCACGTGTATCTGAGGCATCAGGTTAGAGGCCATGGGGACACACTGAGGAACAAAGCAAGCAGGCAGCTCAGCTTTAAGTGAGAGGACAGAAGGTAAGGGGAGGTAAAGAAATAACAATGATGGAAGTGACAAGAGGGCCATGTCCCCTCCAGATGGAGGGCTCTGAGAAAACCCTTCACCCAGCAGAAATGGCAGGAGAACTGGATGGACAGAATTAGATGGATCTGGACATGACCAAATGTATTCATCTGTATCTTAGCACCCTGCTGTTGTTCCTTACAGAAATTTGTGTAACACTTACTTTCTTCATCTACAGAACACAGATGTCAATAACATCCTGCTCAGCAGCTTGTGGAGAGGAGGAAATACAAGCACAACTTGGTGGATTGTATAGTGCTTAACTGAATGGGAAAATGGAAAATGATATTAATAAAATTGAATGATGTCAATAGCACAGTAAATAGCACAGTTGTAGCCATGTATGAGGACCTTGGGGAAATTGTAGCTACAATCTGATGTTATAGGATTATATGCATGGGTTGTACCAACAGAAGATACTAGTTTCATTTTGTCACATTAAAAGTTATTGACACAAAACCAAAAACATTTTCATGAAAAATACAGCTATTCAAAGGAAAATATGTAAGACATGAGGACAACTGTCTTTGTCAAGGTGGGAATAGGGATGGGGAAAAGGGGACAAACATAAACACACATGGGAGGAGTTCCATGGACAACAGGGAAATGCAGCCAACAGTCTGGAGGAGGGTGTCCTCTGTGCTGGAGGAGAGGGGAGGGCCAGAGGAGGGAGAGCATGGAGATTAAGCAAGGAATTAAGTGGGAAAGAGAGGAGGCAGATGAAACATCAGAAGCAAACAATGTTGAGATGTATCCATGGCCACAACTGTCAGCAGTGATCCATGAACAAAAGTGCCATATCTGTAATGGTTTATTACCATATCCAAGTTGAATTTACAGCGACTCATAGTGTGGAATGACACAAATTTTGATGACTGGTGAACTCAGGGAGAGAGCAGGCATCCAATATTTGTTAACTACCAGTTGGAGTGAGTTCCCTGAGAAGCCAACTTTGGTCTGGTGACACAGTGAGACCAGGTTGCACTGTCATGAGATCAGGGTCCTTATGGAGTCATTCAGCAAGGATAAGCAACTGGCTCCTGGCTATATGGAGAAAGACCTGCTTGAACAGATCCACTCAGGACTTCCTGAAACATACAGCCTAAAATGAAAGCTGTGGAAATAGATGAGTGCACAAGATCATGGGTAGGACAAGAAGTACCTGGGGAACACAGACTTAAGAAAAGGGAGAGAAGGAGGCTAAGAAAGAGCTAAAGGTAGTGAGCAGGACACAGACCAAACCCTGATGCACAAAGCATCAGTAGTCACTCAAAAAGCACGTGGTGATAGTTGTTCAGAGGCAGCATTCCATCAGTACAGCAAATACCTGAGATAACCAAGGCATAAAGACGCAAGGTTTACGTGGCCTCACTGTTGGGGAGGTTCCAGTCCACGACTGGTTGGTCCTTGTTGCCTGGGCCACCCCTAGCTCTTGACTGTTGTTTCAGAATTAGCTGTCGTGGAAAAGTCTGAATCAAACTGAAGGTGAATGGACACAGATAAGAACCCAGAGGGGCCTAATTCCTACTCTATCACCCAGAAACATGTGTACATCAGCAGATGACAGGCCAGATGTTTTCACATTTGTGCTGGTGTTTCTGAGAGCTCTGCAGGGGGAAGGGAATACCCTTAGAAGGAGGAAGAAGAGGCGCTGCAAACACAGCATGCATGTTATGATGGTGGTAAAAGACTCACCTCCGCATCCATTTTGATCTTTTCCTTCAGGGCCTGTGAGGACAAAAGCAGTAGTTCAGGCTCCTGCTGACATTGCTCCAAACCCTATACTAACTCTCTCCTGAGTCCCCACTTTCTCTCCTATTCAGTCCCATCTTCCCCAGATGTCTTCACCACCTCAGCCCCCTGGTACTCAGGCTGGGATCTTCTAATCTAAGGCTGATGGTAGTAAACTTCCCTTATCACATCAATTACATCTCCTCCAAAAGAAGATGCCCAAATCCTGAGGTCCATCTTTCTCTGGGAAGACAGCTGGAAACATGAGGCCTCCATGGAAATGAAATATTCCCCCAGATGACGATTGGAAATGCCAGTGTCTCATCTTACTGCCTTGGAGACAAGGCAGTAAGAAACAGTCATCCTTTTTTCCTTTGCCTAGCTGAGTATACTATGTTAAAAGAACAATGCTGGACTACTTCACATGAAGGGGGAAGGAACAAACACGTGAGCCAGGGGTCAGAGGATCCAGTGGATAAAAGGGGAGAGAAAAAGACACAGGAGAGAGAAGGAACAGAAGTAAACAGTCCACGATGGCACAGCAGTAGTACCAAACTTCAGTGCACTTGTAGGCCAGCTTTATCGAAATATGGTTCCTAGTTCAGAAGGTCTTGTGTTGAGTAGAGAAGAGGCTAAGAATCTGCATTTTCTCAGGCACTCAACTGGTCATTACACAGGTCAACCACCCCCTTCGAGGAAACACTACAATTGTATAAAAATTGACTTTGCATTCATTTTCAGAGCTGCTATGTCGAAGAAAAGCCATTCCTTTCCCCAACTCTTTCCCAGCCACTCTTTCTGCTCCCAGCCTGTTTGCTCCACACCCTCAGTATCCTCCTCAGCCTCACTACAAAAGCTTCTACCTCTTATTGAAAGGGGTCTTCACTTAATAGGAAGGAAATGAGATAATATGCTAATATGAAGCCAATTATTCTACGGAATACATTTCTAATATTTTTAAACTTGGAGCATGTGCCCATATTTAAGAAGAGCTGCTAATTAAGGAAAATGATTATAGAAAATGCACAATTCAATTTCAAAATTGAGCTGAAAAGAAGGGGTAGAGGGTCGCACATGTGTTCCTATGGACTACCCTCCCACTCCAGAAGGCCAGGTCATAACCTTGGACCCTATTGCTGCAACTCTAGCTCTTCTCAGCCTGGAGATACAGGAAAACAGGAACTGCTAGACCCACCAGTGGGGCCCAAGGAATGTGAACATTCTGCACAAGCCGGAGGCAGGTGTTCTTATCTGCCTGCAATCCTAACTACTCAGGAGGCTGAGTTCTGCAGGCCACCTTTCAAAGCCAGCTCAGGCAGAAAAATCTGTGAGACTCTGATCAATTAGCCAGGAAAAAAGCCAGAAGTGCGCTGCAGACCAAGTGGTAGACACTAGTCTTGAGCTCAGACAGCATCCAGAAAGGCAGAGGGCCTCCACAAAATTGAAAAACAAAAAAAAAGTACAGACTTAATGTGTTAATATATCTTTCTTTTGTACTTGATCGAGCCCCTCACTGTTGGATCAGGCCTGTGGCTTTTCCCAGGTGCTCAGCCTGTAGTTAGGCAGCAAGGTCAGGGCTGGGCGGGACAGTACCCAGCTGGTGGGAAGGCTGCCAGGGCTTTGGGGCCTATGCTGTCAGTAGCACACACTGGTCCTACCGGAACAGCACCGCCCTGCAAAGCGCACGGATCTCTGCTAGAAAAACTGATCCCCAAGAGTTTATCCGACCCCTAGGAGCGCCCGATCCCTACATTAGAGCTCAATCCCAGTGAGTTTACAGGAACCCTACCAGTGCACTGGATCCCGGGAGCATGCAAGAAGCCGTGGGCGCGCCCATATCGGCTCCCCGGGAGCGTACCGGGGAGCGCACGAGCCCCGTGGGCGCGATCCCTGTGAGTGTGCACGGTTCCCTGCAGGGTGCACTTACCCAGGAGCTGGCGGATCCCCCGGACCCCTTACCCTAAGCCACCAAGTCGAGGTGCAACTTGTCCTCCGGACCTGCCCACCTGGCAGCAGCCAAGTTGCTGACTGGGCGGTAGGCGGGTTCTCATTGGCTGCAGTCTTTCTTTGGGCGGAGACACCTAAGGAAGAGGAGGGTTTCATTTTGTTTTGTTTTTGACTAGGAGAAGTAGTGCTGTGGCTTAAAGCTGTAGAATGCTTGCCTGGAAGGAAAAAGCTTCAGGACAGTGCCCCAGGACACACACCCCCTCCCATACACATACTGCTTATTTTTGGCTACTGGGAAAGAAAGCAAGGCTTTGTATCTTGACGTTAAGTTTTTATCCCCACGCAGGGCCTCCCTCAAGTCCCACTCCTACTCTACAATCCTAACAGGGCCTTATTTGTGCCCCCGATTCAAGATCTCAGGGGTAACCTTGTTCTCCCAGCTGCTCAGGCTAAGACCTGCTCACTCATGGGTATCTCCTCCCACCTGGTAGTCAGAGAATTCCCTTGACTGGTCTTTCCTCATGTACCCAGGGTCCCATCATTTCCTACCTCATCTCTGTCATCGCCCCGCTGGGGAATTAGTGCTGTGAAGAGTATATCATATTTTGCCAGAAAACCACAAAGTCATCCAGGTACAGAAAACAAAGAAAGGTTTATTGCCAGGAAAGGGAGAAGTGAGAAGAAGTGTTGGCTATTGTCTGAGGTGACCTAAATAACGTAGGAGTTTTAGGAGGAGACAGAAAGGGCTAGCAGGTGGAGACCCTGGTGTGGATGTGAGGACCAGGGGCGTCATGGCAGACTAGGATTTATGGCTGCTGCCCAAGTAGTAGGTAAGGGGCCCTGCAGCTGCCCAGGCCTGAAGGTCACTCTAAGGTGCTCTTGTTGCCTTCTATGGTGGTAGCTGCCCCAGAGAAGTGCCATCCCAAGGGGTTGGAGGCCAATTATTTACTGCCTTTACTATATAGGCCTAGTGTTGCCTAGGAAGGAAGCATGCTAAGCTGTGGAGAGGGGAAGGAGCGTGCTGAGTTATGGGAAGGAGCTCACTGGGCGAACAAGTGCTGTCCTCCTAGACCTTTCCCCATGCAGCAGCCAGACTGACCTTGAACCTCTAAGTCAGTTGCTGTTCTCTAATCCAAACCTTCCCAGTGGCTTCCATTTATATCTCAACCCTACCCTCTGCTTCTCAGCCTTTTCTCAAAAAAAAAAAAAAAAAAAGTCATCTTCTCACTGGCAAGGCCTAGGTCACAAGCCAAATTCTAGGGACTGAGCATGTGAGCACTTTAAGTGAAAGACATGGAGAATGGGTGTTTCCTCCAAATGAAATGCTAAATTGTGGTACCGGACAAAGGTTGCTGGCTAGGCAAAATCCACTGATGATAACTTGCTGAGTCAGAAGAGCTTTGGGGAAGTCTGGGAGAAGGACCCTACAAGTTCTTGAGAGCAGAGATTAAGCATGTGAACTCCACACCCCAAAATTCTTGGAATGTTATGACAGGAATGTGATAGTATATCTTATGTTCAGTTCTGACTCTCTTTGTGTGTGTAAGAACATCCCATTGTACTGAGTGATCATCTGCTTCAGCTTAAAGTACTTTGTGGTAGGTTAGGGGTATAGTAATAGTTGCTTTAGGTCACAAAACACAGAAAATTCCCATTCAAATGCATTAAACCATAAGAAAATAGTGGCTCACGCCTGTAAGGAGACTGAGATCTGAGGATCACGGTTCAAAGCCAGACTGGGCAGGAAAGTCTGTGAGACTCTTATCTCCAATAAACCACCAGAAAACTGGAAGTGGTGCTGTGGCTGAAGTGGTAGAGCACTTACCTTGAGCTGAAGAGCTGAGGGACAGTGTCCAGGCCCAGAGTTCAAACCCCTCGACAGATTAAAAAGAAAGAAAGAAAGAAAGAAAACATAGCTATGACCAGGCACTGGTGGCCCACACCTGTAGTACTAACTTCTCAGGAGGTTGAGATCTGAGCATCAAAGTTGGAAGCCACCCAAGACAGAAAGTCCGTAAGACTCTTCTCTCCAATTAACAGGTCCCAGTCTCACTCATGGGTCTCAAGACTTAAACATTTCCCCAAAGCCCCAGCTCTCAATCTGATCACGAGGGGTTTTAGGGTCCAATCTCCAAACTTTGTACGACACTGATATTCAGACCATACCACATGCATCTCAGAATTGTTATTGTAGGGACTATTCATTGAAGTTTCGTACTATCCTTTGCCAGCCAGAATCCTTTCAGAACTTTACTGATTCACAGAATTAACAAATTATTTACAAACTCATTTTGCTCTATTGCAGCATGTTTAATTGAAGGTATTGCCTCCCTAAATTTACTTTACGGAAATGTCACAATTGTTTGATTTGAGGTCTCAGAGATGTTGATGTCTATTTATGGTCCTTTGCCAGAATAATTTGGAAGACTGGGATGATTAAAGATTTGGGAAACTTTTATATGAATTATTTAGTTTTATCTTTCTCCCCTACTTTCCTGTAGAAAGGTTGCTAATGGAGCTTTGACCCTACCAGTGATAACTTAGAGAATATGAAAACACACTGAGTAAACAAGATGCTCTAAATGTACTACTATTCTATATGAATACCAGGACCAAAAAAATTAAAACACAATGAAACCCATTTGTATAATTACTAGCCACTAATTTAAAAAAAAATAAAACTACACACATTAGCTCCAATTCGAGCTTCTTGCCTCTATGGAAAATTCTTTTTTTTTTTTTTTGGTTGGTCGTGGGGCCTGAACTCTGGGCCTGGGCACTGTCCCTCAGATCTTCAGCTCAAGGCTAGCGCTCTACCACTTGAGCCACAGTGCCACATCCGGCTTTTTCTGCTTATGTGGTGCTGAGGAATCGAGCCCAGGGCCTTATGCATGCAAGGCAAGCACTCTACCACCTTCCCAGCCCTCTATGGGTAATCTGAAGGCTTTATAAACTTGTGGCCAGAACTAATCCCATGTCTCCATCCAACTCCAGAACACTCTGGGAAATACACTGGATACAATGTTTAGTGGTTTTTATTTTCTCAGCCCACAACATCATAACCAACCAAGCCCATCCCTCAAATGTTAATATGAACTGAACAAATACTATGAGCACTGGTGCAAGCCGTGAGGAAAACATGTTAGGGAGATAGTTCTGAGAGAGTACCTGGAGGATGTAGTTTTGGAAGCATCTCAGGCAGAAGCAGGGGAGTCAGTATCCAGCATGCATTGGCCTGTTTTTGGACATTTCTGTGAAGCCACCTGAGGAAGGGTTACACTGAGTAAGGTCCTGAAGTCTACGTAGAAGTGATAAGCTAAGGGGAAAAAAAACCAGAATGTAAATATGATCTTGAGAACATCTGGGGTGGGGGGTGGGGGGGAAACTTGCCATCACAAAACAGTCCAGTGGATTCTAGAGGAACCTGAAGCCAGGCTCCCTTCCACAGGTGCACTTCCCCTGGTGGCCCAAGAAGACCTGTGATTTATGCAAACACAAGGAGAACCCCTACCTCACCTTCATTTGAATGAAAGTCTGTTGGGATGGGTGCAGTCAGCCTGGCCACACTCCCCTTCTGGCTGTACAAATTAAGTTGTTTAGCTGAATTTTCAAGTCAGCTGGGAGACACTACCCTTTGCTACCCCCTGCTGTTGTAACACTAGGCCAAATAGAAGGCTTCTTCCCAGGGATCTTGCTTTCTCCTTAGTAGAGCAGGCTGAGCTGGTAACATGGAGAGAGCAATAGCAGAAGCTGCAGTTACAGTGGCAGAGAAGGCCATAGCTGCAGGAGTAGTGGTGGCAGCAGCGGCAGAGGTGTAAAGGCCACTAGCCCAGCAGCGACAGTGACAACACTGGAAATAGCTGAAGACCTGCAGAGAGAAAGTGGCCAAAGAAGAAACACCAGGGAGCAAAGGGAGTGGAGACAGAGGGCCGTGATAATCAGAAGATGAGAAGCTGTGAGCTGTGTCACTGCAAGAGCCACAGAGAGCGGCCAAGCCTTAAGGCCAGGGTCTCAGGCACCCTAGGACCATGAGCTATAACATGAGTTGCTGTCTAGGGCTGAGGATCCCAGCATCCTTTACTTAGGAGCTAGAATACTTACTGCTCTAGGCTGAGGGTTCATCCCTGAGGCCTGTAAGAGAACTGGCACACTCATAGGTGCCACCTCTTGCTGCTTCCTTCAGCCTGCTGCCACTTCCCACTGCTGCTGGATGCCCAGAATTAAGGCGGCTGTCATGTACCAGGGCTTCTCTGGGTTAAAGCCCAGAGAAATAAGCCTCCAACCCAATGCCCAGAGACCCAATATGCCCCTCATTATTAGGATTTTGAGCTGTAAGCCTCTATGACTGCCTGCATACACCCCGCGCCTTCAGCTACTCTGGACTTATTTTTTATAGAATAGACAAGTTTAAGTGTTGTTTAAGAATATGTTGAAAAATTGAAAATTCTTCCCAAAGACATGGAGAAGTGGAATGGAGCTCTCAAGGATATGTAGAGCCACAAGTTGCTTCTTCTCCAAAAACAAACAAACCAACAAACAAAATACAAGTCAGAGAAAAAGGAAGATGACAGTGTAGTTTCACTTCCGGTTGTGGATACATTTCCAAATAGTCAGGACATTCCAGTATCAGTGGTTTGCACAAAATGTGATGTCATTAGTGTACTGAGAGAATATGGGTAGAGATGAACCTTTGTATTTTACCCATTATCTGTAAAGCTTGCCTACAGTAAGGTGCAATACCTCTTTATACTTCAATAAAAGACCCCAAAAACATGGAATCATCGTATCATACATTATTCAGAAACAGTGTAAATTTCCCTGTAAGATACCTGCTGTTGTAGGAAAAGGATGCAGAATTTATTCCAATAATGTGGGATAATAAAGTAGGATTACTTCCAAGTTTTCAATATTGCAAGTAGAAACTTATCTTAAAAACATAATTAAGGCAACTGTCCTAATGTTTAGGGCAGAAGACTAAGTATTTCTTATGAAGCTATAGTACCTTTTAGCAAAACAACCCACCTATAGATCCATCACCAAGAGCCTCCCATACAACACAAAATAAATCTGTGTCACCAATGTTGCATTCCAAATATCTCTGCTTGCTCCCTTGCCCCTACAAAAAACCAAAACCAAAACAAAACAAAACTGATTCAAGCATGAAAGTTGAAGCTACCAGGAAAGGCATCCTGGCAACTGTTTCTGTTGTTTGGGTTTGATGGGACAGGGTCTCACTATACAGCCCAAGCTGGCCTGATACTTGCTAGGTAGCCCAAGTTGGTCTTGAATCTGTTACTGTCTTGCCTCTGCTTCTTCAGTGCTGGAATTACAGGCATGTACCACCATGCTTGCTCTGGCAAATACTTTCAATATTTAGTTGACTAAAAAGACTGGCTAGCTGGGTTAGTGGCTCACACCTGTAATCCTACCTATCGAGGAGGTTAGGATCTAAGGTTCATGGTCCAAAGCCAGCCTAGGCAGGATAGTCTCTGAGATTCTTATCACCAAAATCTAGGGGTGGAGCTGTGACTCAAGTGGTAGAGTACTCATCGTGAGCAGAAAAGCTAAAAGAGAGCACAAGGCTGAGTTCCAGACCTAGTATCAGCACATTACAAACGAACAAATAAACAAAAAGTGTATTATTAAGTCTCTTGCTGATAATAGTAGCACAAAAGTCAGACCAGAAGCTCATATTACCAGGCATGCGAGTGGAAGTAGAATTACATGACAAAGCGGTTCAAGTTTCTCTACAAGACCTTCTATGCATCTTCTATGGCAGGAGGAGCTTCTGGACAACACTGAATGAAGTACTTATTCAGTTTTCTGAACAGTGTAGACATACCTCCGTCTTTTCCTTTAGAAGTGAAATTAAGAGAGGTGTGGTCATTTTTTTCAGACTAAATTTATGTTTTGTTTTGTTTTTTACTTTTTGTGGATGTCCATCTTTATAAAAGAAACTCAAGAAAAGAAAAAAATACATGTTACAAAAAGTAGCTATTTACCTTCCAATTTTGCACAAGAAAATAATTTTGGACTTTTACAATCTCATGCCTAGATATGAAATACAACCATGTGACCATAAACCAAAGGCTACTTTAAAACATATGTGAAGTCTCGAAAAAGATTCTTAAAAATTCAATTTGGACATTTGACACAGAAGTTGAAGCTGATCCTTACCAAAATCATAAATAATTATGATCATTTTGCTGAAGAAGAGGGAACAATTGTCAAAATTCTGCACAGTAACATAAATGAAACATGCTAAGTTAACTCAGAATATGCTCGAAAACTATTTGTCAGTCAGTGATCCTGGTAGGAGTGAGGAGCATCTATGCTCAAGCCTACAAAATCATGTGGTACAGGGTAGGCACTTTCCTTTCATACTTCTCATTGGCTGTCTTGACTGACTGCATCAGTGGTTTTGTGTGGACTTCAAATGATACATATGACGCTTCAGAGAAAAAAAAGGTTCCCCCCCCACCTCTGTCAGACATTAAAGCATGATTTAGAGATATCAATATGTTCCTCTCAGAAGAAAAAAAAATACTGGCTAAATATGTTCAAGAAAAATGTACAGGTTATTAAAATGTAAAGGAGTACTTTTTTGATGTATAACTCTGTCACGACATACTTGTCCTTTATGACCTACCACTGCAATCCACTAATAAAGTATTATCTACAAAAAGACAACAAACTTGATGTAAGGCATAACCACATTAATTTGTCTTTGAAAACTGAACTAGTAAAAGATCGATAGTGGATCAATGAACAGCTATGAACAGATGCCATTTCGTGTGTGTGTGTGTTTATTTCTTGTGTTTTGCATGCTAATTTTACTTGTCCACTTGCTCTCAAAACTATTCATATAGTCTATAGTTCAAGTATCTTAAAATATGATTAGTGTCTATTAATTCTTTGTAAAAGCACCATTTGGGGGCCTCAGAATTTAATGGCAGGCTATTTTAATAGGGGGAGAGGAAGAAAGAGGGCAGAGAGGGAAGAAGAGGGCAGGGAGGAGAGGAAGGTGAGGGAGGAAGGGAAGAAGGAAAGGAGGGGGAGGAGAAAAGGGTGAAGGGGAGAGGGGCATGGATGAAGGGCAGGGGTGGGGCGGAGGGGGAGAAGAGGCAAAGAGGGAGGGCAGTAGAGGAGGGGGAAAGCAGAGGAAAGGGGGGCAGGAAAGGAAGGGGCAGGGGAGGGTGGGGGAGGAGGGGAGGAGGGGAGGGGAGGGGAGAGGAGGAAGACAGAGAGGAGAGAAGGGAGAGAAGCAGGAAGCGGAACAGGAAGAGGGTGGGAGGAGGCCAACCTTTTCCTCCAGAGAGGGAGAAGCCTCGGCGCCCAGGCCCAGAGGCCCGTCCGCTGGGTCCTAACCAAGGCCGCTGGTCGCAGAGACTGAAGAGCAGCTCTAGCCCGCGGAGGCCCCACACCGGAAGTCTCGCCTCCTCCTCCCGGGATCGCCCCTCCTCTTCCGCTGAGGAGCCCACAAATAGAGCTCCCAGCTCCGCGGCTCTGCAGAGGCCGAGCGGGTGGAGTCCTCTTCGGGCCCTCGGGAGCCATCCACGCCTCTCCTTCGCTGCTCCTCTGCGGGCCTCGTTCGTTCGGTGCACAGCCTCTCCTTCGCTGCTCCTCTGCAGGCCTCGTTCGGGTGCACCGTGGCACTTCCCCTGAGAGCTGAGCGCGGCCCGATTGTGCTGAGCGTCCTGGCGTTCATGGATGGCAGGCTGGGCGCACGGCGGCCGGGTCCTGGGGCTGGAACTGCAGCTGTGGTCAGGGGACCAACCCCTGAGAGGCCTCTGCCAGAGCAACCAAGGTGTTAGTGCGCTGCTCACCTGGGCTCAGCTCCACCCACGCCTGGGCCCCGCCCATACCGCTGGCCCCTCCCTCCCTCGGCCCAGACCCAGCTGAACTCCCACCTGCCTCACTTCCCATCCCCAGACCCCCCTTGCTACCTGGATGGGGACCCAGGCCAGGTGCTCCCTCTTGGGGGAAATATGGCTGCCCTAATAAGCCTCTTTGCCCTGTGCCTGCCTGCCTCTGTGTGGTCCCCTGGGATGGATGTGTCCCATCCTCTTTCAGAAGGAATGAAGTTTCTGGTTCAAGGGTCTTCATATCCTGCCCTGGTGCAATATGAGGAGTGTGGCCTCCCACAGCCGGTGACTGCAGAGAAGGCTTCTCAGAGTAAGAGTGGTGGTATATGTATGTGAAATTCACCTATGTCATTTAATGACACGTACATGGTATCTATGCATATGTCATATATGTGCATCAACCATTTTCTGCCCTGAGTTTTAATATATTGAGAGAGGTAGAAGATGGACTCCAATGAAAATGGAATACTATATGAAACAGTACACAGGAAAAATTGAGTTAAAAACATGGTGCTAGAAATGAAAACCTTAAGACAATCACCAAGGTAATCTCTCAGAAAGTAGAACAAAAAGAATGCAAGAAAGAGAACTCACTTCCTTGGTGGCTCATGCCTATACACCTAGCTTCTAAGGAGGCTGAGTTTGGAGGATTTTGTACCAGAGCAGCAATGAAATATTCTCAAGACTCAGGTCCAAATGACTAGCAAAAAGCTGGGCTGGAGACATGTCTTATAATAGAGTGCCAGCTGTAAACAGCCAAGGGGAAGGAGATCAAGCACCCTCCCTCCCAAGGGAGGGGGAAAGAACGACTCATAACTCAAAGTTGGAGTTTGTAAACTGAATGTGTTCGATAAATGCTCAGTGTAATAAATATGTCCATATTAACCCACTTGATTACAAAAATTCAGGACAAAGGGTGACAGAGTGAGGACGCTCAAAAAGACAGCCAGGTCCCATATGAAGGATCAGGAATCAGCTTTGGATTTCTCTGTAGCAACCTGAAAATGAGCAGAGCAAGCACTGCCTTCAAAATTCTTAAGGAAAATAGATGTAACCCTAGAATTCATGTACATAGTCGAATTAAGGCCAGTTTTAATACAGATATTTTCAGACATGCAAAACATTTATTTCACCAGGTGCATTTATTCAAGGCTAAAAGGCACCATGTGTTGGGACTCAGGCCTGCAATCCTAGCTACTTTGGAGGTTGAGATCTGGAAGAGTGCAATTTGGAGGCCAGTCCAAATAGAAAGTCCATGAGACTCCATCTTCAAAATGAGCAGCAGAAAGTCGGCTGAAGGCCTGGCTCAAATGGCACAAGATCATGAAGAAGAAACCTAATGAGCGCAAAACCCTGAGTTCAAGCTCATTATTCCCTAAACCTGTCTTATATACTGCACTTACTATGTGTTGACTATCACGTATGCAGTGTTCCTGAATCATTTATCTTACATAGTGTTTGCATTCAAACAATAATGCATCCACAACCAACCAATTGCCCTAAAATCTGTACACCTTTACTATGAGCAACCGTGGAGCTCCCTCTGCTGTATGTTTATTTTTCTGCAGTTAGTCAAACAATTGGGGGCCCTTTCTGAAAATATTTAAATGCAAACCTGCATAAAAGCCACCCTGAGTTGAAAACGATCATTATAAATTTTTCTGCTATGCTCCATTTGGACAGAATAGCATCAAACCATAAAGACAGCTTCAGTGGCTCCTTGCAGTCCTGGGTGGATTGAAGGCTGAATATATAGTGTAAAACGAGATAAGGCTTGCAAATAGCCTATGTGTGTGAATCATGGTAATGTCTAATAAAATGCAAATGCAGTGAATAGTTGGCACATTGCATTTTTAAGAGAAGAATGTCAAAGAAAAACTATACACATTCAGAATAGGAGAAAACCTTTCTCTAGTATTTTCTATTCTTCATTGAGCTGAACCTGTGGATCCAGGGAATAGGGAAGCCTCCCTTTATATGTGATCTGTATATGTGAACATAAATATATAAATATATTAACTGGCTATATATATGGCATAGCATGAGGGGTATATGCAAAAAAATCAGTATATAAACCTTATCACACTTACTATATTGCTCAACTCCTAATGCTCCATTGATTATAATACAAGCATCGTAATGATGATGCACAGACCACCTGTTAATATAATATTACCTTTTGTACTTTGGAATTGTAGACTAGGTCCTTCCAACCCCTTTCTTTGTTCTTTTGAAAGAATGAGAAATCCTAGTTTCCAGAAATTTTTCTAGAGCTAAGCTTAGAAAGGAGTACACACATGAAAACCCTGACCCCATTAAGTTGGTGTCTGGAGCCTCTGGAAGACAATCAGCAAAGAGCCAAAGCCCTTACCAAAAGTGAAGCTTAGCCAGGCACTAGTGCTCAAGTCTGTAATCCTAGCCACTTAGGAGCTGAGATCTGAGAATGGAGGTTCAGAGCCACCCTTGGCAGGAAGGTCTCTGAGACTTTTATCTCCGATTAACCACCCAGAAGCCAGAACTAGAGCTGTGACTCAAGTGGTAGAGCACTAACCTTGAGCAATCAGGCTCTGAGTTGAAGCCCCAGGACTGGCACCAAAATATTAAAGGTTATCCCAAACCATGATCTAATGACTCTTACAACTAACTGGAACAGTAGACTTCCAGTTCATCCACCATCCATTTCCAAAGCCGAAAATCATTTCTTCTCTGATGACAGTGAACAATTTTAGCCCTGACTGGATTCCCTGTGCCTGTTTGCATGTCTGGGTTTCTGTTTGTTTGCCTGTGGATGTGTGTTCATTTGCAATGACATCAGAGACAAATAGCCACCCTCAGTGAGCTACTTGCCATGAAGTGTGTCTTAGGGATAGAGAAGTCACAGATGGTAACTTTGTCGGTTGAATCTTGTAGAGGATGTGGTTGAAATTTCTCTCCCTGGTCATTCTGATCTACATGAACCATGAATGGCAATTGCAATACACATGAATTTTGTCAGGATCACCCAGGCTGAAGTATGGAGTATTTTTGCTTTCTTCCTAAAAACTTGGTGATGCTTCCCCTTTGGGTACATACAAGAAGCATGCTTTGTTTCTAAATAGAACTTTTGGGAGTGCAAATACCATAGAAGACACAAAGATATCAGCAATCAAATTTCATCAGACTTAAGAAACTAGGCATTTCTAAACACCATAACTCTCATTATCATGATTTTGAGCCAAGACAGTGACATTCTATTGTCCCTCTTCTCCAGCCCCCCTCTAGGAACATGTACAATATTACTGTGATCAAACCTGATGATGTGAATAGCAGAAAAGCTCTGCAAATTTAAAGAAACAAAAAAGGAAGTCACATTTGCTTACAATACTTTCAATTATTTGAGAAATTACAATAATCTTACAGATAATTGGGAGACAAACTATTGTTTGTAACAAAACAAAACAAATATAGTGATGTACTAGGTACCTCTAAATGCTTTAAGCATTCTCTTCACACTCTAGCCACTCTTACTACATAAAACTGCTTGAACCAACAACCTACATCACTTACAAAAATTGTATTCCATATATTGGAATGTAACAAATACCATTTCTGTTTAATAATCAGAAATTGGATCTAATTGTAAGCTCACATCAGCTTGCTTGATTCTTTGTGCCCTAAGTCTGTGACTATAAAACATGATTTTTGTGTCTTTCATTCTTTCTGGCCCTCCTTCATCTTTCCTTCCTCCTTTGTTCCATCATTCCTTTCTTCTACCTTTACTTCCTTCCTTTCCTTCTTTCCTCCAAACTAACTAACTTACTTTCTTACTTCCTGTCTCTCCTGCTTTGTTCCTATGTTTTTCTTTCCTTTCTCTTCCCCATTCCTTCCTTTCTTCCTCCCTCCCTTTTTCTCTTTCTTGCTTTCTCCGTCCCTCCATCCCTCCCTCTTGTCCTTCTTTCCTTCCTTCCTTCCTTCCTTCCTTCTTTCCTTCCTTCATTCATTCCTTCCTTTCTCTTTGTCTGATTTGGAATTTGAACTGAGAGGCTTGTGACTACATTGCTGCTTCTTCCTCTTTCAACCTAAAATTCTTCATTTTGTTATGCTGTATGTCATATTGTTTTTGCTATTTCACATTATCTGGATCTTCTCTATTGCTTCTCTTCTTTCTCATCCTGCTTTTCTATGTTATTCCTGCCCCTACTCCTGTTTTTCTCTTTTGCCTAGTTTTATTCTCAAGTATTATTTTTTTCCAATTAATTTCATTCCTATAATTCATAATTAGTATCTTATTTCATGAAATATTATCTTATGTCCTGTTTTCATCTACTCTTTTTGGAATCGTAGTATAATTACTTTTACCTGGGGCCTGCTCTTTTTATTTCCATTGCTGCTTTAGCTATCAGTTGTGGAACTGAGAGGTTGGTTCATTTCCTTGAGTTTGTGAGTTAAGTGTTTTTTGTTTTGTTTTGTTTTTTACTATAAAACAAATCCTTTAATTTTTAAAATGTTTTATAAAACAATGTTACACTTAAGCCAGCCCTGAAGATAAGCACAAAATTTACCAGTTTACACATTTAAAAAAAGACAAAAACAAAAACCCACAACAAACTCAATCACCCACTCTGTGCATAGGACGATGCTAGGTGCGATAAAAGGGAATCTTAGCCCTAGAAACACGATTTCACTTTCTGGAACTGCACCATTTCCTTTCCCAGAGAAACCTATTGTTTCTGCCACCTATTTCCACATGTAGCACACAAAAAAGTAGACCCATTGCACAGCAACAGCTGTGATCTCTAGAGAAAAAGCAGCTCACAGACTCCAGGCCAAAACGACCAGTTTTGTCATCTTCTGTGGCTGTGACAAAACACCTGACCAAAGCCTGCTAAAAGGACTAAAGGATCCTTTTGGCTCAAGGTTTTATGGATTTCCATCCATGGTGACTTGGCCCCCTCTGAGCCTGTGTGGAGGCTGTTGAGCTTGTGATGGTCAATAAGCAGAAGGAATGGCACAGTGGAGAAGCCAAGGTCCCAACCGCCCTTCCAGGGTGGGTCCCCATGACCTCACTTCCTTCTGCCTCCTAGGTAACACCAGAGGCTAGTGGCCAGCCTTGAGCACATCAGCTCTGAAGCACATTTCAGTTTCAGATATTCATAGATACTGGATGGAGCTCAGGAGGTTGCATGGTAACATTCCCTGCAGATGTAAGCCTCCCAATGCTAGAAAAGGGATTGAAAGACTGCCTGGAGTCCTGTGACTCACATTGCCTGTGAGCTGTGAGCCCTGGAGCCTTCAAGGTCTTTGCAAAGCAGGACACGGTTTAAGGATAACATCCTCTTGCCCCTGATGGTGAGGCAGGGATCTCACAGGCCTTTCACTGTAGCTGCCATTGTAGTGCACTGAAATCAGGAGTCTGAAGTGAGCAGTTTGTCCTTTTATTTTTGCAGCTGGACTATGAAGACTGTGTCCCTGATGACCTCTGGCCTCCACTATATTCTAGTGATTTCAATGGGAACAGAAGGTAAAAATTCCTTGGAGATTACTTCTCAGACTGTGATACAAGCTAAAGAAAAGAAATTAACTATATAACTTGGGGGGTAAGGGGAGTCATGAGGGCAAACACTCAGAGAACCTGAGGGAAGGGGTGACACTGCTGAAAGAAATGTACTCAGAGCCTGACTGCTGTAACTGTAATCCCTCTGTATTTCACCTTTATAATCAAAAGAATCATCTGATTCTTAGAATGAGAGTGAAGCTCAGCCCACACTTAGAATGAAACCGGGACAGGTAGCTGCAAGCAGGAATTCCTGTATTGTGTACAGTGTGGAAGGAGTTAATGAAGTGTGTGGCCCACACCCATCTCACAACTGAAGCACAAGTTTTCTGTGTTGAAACTCCAAGTGTTTCTTCCAGTCCACCTGAAGCTGTGTCTTCAGAAAAGCTGGGCTTGCCACAAGTATATTTGAAAGGGAAGAGTTTTTTTTCTGCTTCTCATTGTGAACATGAGACCCAGCTATTCAGTCTCATGGCCTTGGTCCTAAGGCATAGATTGGAGCCATGCATTATCCTTCCCAACCCAGTCTCTTATCCATCTCCTCACATCCTCCTTCCACCTTCCTTGTGCCTGATAAACATTACATGAGGTTGGACACAAGACTCATGCACGTATTCCCAGCTAGTGGGGAGGCAGCAATTGGGAGGATCACAGTTCAGGGCCAGGGCAAGTAAAACTGTTAGCATGACCGCATCTCAAACAGTAAGCTAGATGTGGTGGCATGCACCTGTGCGTGTACCTCCATGGTTGATTGCAGGTTCAAAGGACCGTGGTTGGACTTGAAATAGGACAAGCCAGCAGGGGCTATGATAGATTTGCCTGAGAGAAGAGTAGGGAGTAAATTACCGGTGTGGTGTGTCACCAACAATGATAAAAACTGACATCATGCAGGGCACTGGTGGCTCATGCCTGTAATCCTAGCTCCTCAGGAGGCTGAGATCTGAGGACTGCAGTTCAAAGTCCATTTGTGGAGGAAAGTCCAAGAGACTCTTATCTAAAATGAACCACAAAAAAGCCACAAGTGGTAGCCTTGAACACAAAGTTTAGGGGCAGTGCCCATGCCCTGGGTTCAAGCCCCAGGATCAACACACACACACACATTATGACACAACTAACCTCACATTGAAGTAGACAAGAATTAAATTATTAGGCAAAAATACTTTACCTTAAATGACAAATATCTGTTAGTAGATTAAAATAAGAATAGAAAATTCGTCTGCTATAGACAGTGGATCACAGGTCATCTGTACCAGATGCAATATCAATACACAACTTTATTGATCTCAAATAAATTTTCCGTTTATAAAGAAAACTCTACAAAAAGATTGTAAATTTTGGTACATATTTGTTGCTTATAATCCAATAAAACTAGAAAGAACAATAAATAGCTGAACCAAAATATCCACTTGAAAAGAGCATACTTATTTCTAAATCATCCTTGAAGAAAAATTGAGAAAGGAAAGGAAAACTACCTGAAATCTCCTCACAGGAGAAAAGGAAAATTCTCGTTAAAACATTCTATCTTCAGCTTTGTTTCCCCTCTCATCACATCCAGCACTGAAGCTGTTAGGTCATTCATTTGGGCAGTGATTCCAGCCCAGGTCCCCGCCAGCGGAGTCTGGGTCCCCGGCCCTGCGCCCCGGCCCGGGACGCCGCACCCCCACTCCCGCACTCCGCGCCCAGACTTCGCCCCAGTCCGGAGCTCGGCGGGCGCGTCCCGGTCATCGTCCCCCTAGTCCAGGGAGGCGGCGGGGAGGGAGGAGGTCCCGGCGGCCCCGGCCCCCTCCCGGTCGGTCCCCCAGCACCTGTCCGGGCTTGGAACCATCCTGGTCCGCCCTGGAGCCCCGTCGCCTCCCTCCCTACGGCCCCTCCCCGCCGGCCACAGGGGGCCCTCCCCTCCCGGCCCGGAGCTCCTCCCCGCCGACCCGCGGTCCCAGCCCCCTCCCCGGGCCCCGGGCGCCCTCTCCCCCCTCCGCCCGCCCGAGGTGAGTGACCCCGCGGCGCGGGCCAGGAAACTACAGACTAGCCGGGCTCTCGGGACAGCGGCGGCGGCTGGTTCCCGCACCCGGAGCCCCCGCGACCCTCCGGAGCGGTGCGTGGAGGCCCCGCGGCTCTGCCACGCGGGTGGCGGAGCGCCGCACCCCGCCGGTCCCCCGCCGCTCGGCTGAGCGCGCAGACACGCACCCTCGGGGTCAGGTGGCCGCTCTGCTCTCGCGTCCGCACCCCCTGCCAGCTGGCCCAGGCTCGGTCTGCACCGCGAAGGGCACCGCGGGCTAGGCCGCGAACTCCCGCCAACCGCCAGCCCACCGCGCCCGGGGAGGTTTGCTCCCAGGAGACCAGAGTTTGCAGGGATAGCGGCTGTCCAGGATTGCCCCCTGCCCACAGGGCCGCGACTGCTGCATTCGGGTGTGTGCGGGCGCACCTGTGTGTGTGCATGTGTGCGCGCCGGTATTGGGACTTGAACTCGGGGCCTCGTGCTCTTGCTGGGCTTTTTGACCAGGCTGGTGCTCTACCACTTGAGCCACAGCTCCACTTCCAGTTTTTTGGTGCTTAATTGGAGAGAAGAGTTTCATGGACTATTCTGCCTGGTCTGGCTTCAAACCCCAGTTCTTACTAGAAGGAATATCCAAAACTCACTCTTCGCAGGCTTTCTCTGGTTATGCTCAGGGCCAGCCATTGTCTGTTCACCTTTCCGTTTGTGTAACTTGTGCTCCTACATTTTGGGCTAAATAAAGTCGCTCACTTCTCAGCGGATCCACCATTCTTTCTTTCCATTCTTTGGAGGCTAATTTGACCTTCAGGGTCTCCCTCCATGTCTGCAGACATCCAGCGCAGGTTCATTAGGCTCAGATATTGGTTCAGGTATTCACAGCACTGCTGGCCATTATTAATAGGTTAGCTAGAAAAGATAGATTAAGTGGCTCATGCCTGTAAAACTGGTCACTCCGGAGGCTGAGATCTTAGGATAGCGGTTTGAAGCTAGCCCACGCATCCAAGCCTGTAAGATTCATCTCCAATCAACTCCCTCCTGAAAAGCAGAAGTGGCTGTACTAAGCCTTAAGACCAGAAGAAAGGAAAAGAGAGATCCGTATTTCTTTATCTGGTGCACACCCGTGTGTATGTGTAGGTGTGCATGCACACACATACAGAGGCCTGAATTCAGGACCTAGGCTTTTTTTACTCATGGTTAGTGCTCTACCACTTGAGGCACAGATCAACTTCTGACTTCTTGATGATGAACTGGAGATAAGAGTCTCACAGACTTTCCTGCCCAGGCTGGCTTTGAACTATGTTCCTCAGATCTCAGGCTCCTGGATAGCAAGGATGACAGGTGTGAGCCTCTGACACTTGACTATCTTGGCTTTTTTGTCTAAGTGTGTTTTGATTACATCTACTGAGCTTTATAACTTAAAATGCAAACCAAATAGAAAACAGAAAGTGAAACTTCCAAGTTTTTCTAGGCTCTAAAAAGAAACACTAAATATTTACTCTTCCTCCTTCCTATCCTCCACCCTCTCTTCCTCTCTTTCACAGATTTACTTCAGTCACAGCTCCACTTCTGGCTTTTGGGTGGCTAATTGGAGAAAAGAGTTTTCTGTCTAGGCTGGCTCTAACCAAGTTTCTCATATCTCAGCCTCCTGAGTAGCTAAGTTTATGGGGTGCTAGCCATTAGTGCCCAGCTCTTTACTGGGATTTGAGCTTGCACTGTAGGAATAAAGCAGTGTACCATGGTGAGCTAGTCTGCAGCTCATTGTTCAATAATTAGCATGGCTAATGAGTTTGGTGAATTTCCATTGGTCGTGGATGTGTCAAAGATGTTTTTCTTCTTGTGTGCAAGCATCCTGCCTTGAGGTTTTCAGAAGAGCAATGCTTGAACCCGGGAACAGCCAAATTACTCATAGTTGTAATACCCTGACCTCCTGGTATGGCCTGGGTGTGGTAGAAGAAACACAGACCAGCTCTAACAGACAATAGTTTTGTATACAGATGTTGAAAAAAATGATCGACGTGGCTACATGCACTACTGAGTAGGATCTGCCTCACAGGTCAGTGTAGCAAAGGGTCAGAATGAGATGAAGATGGACATTTCAAGGCTTTCTCTCACTTTAACCATCCATCAGATAGCCATAGCTTCTAGTAAACACTCAGTATTTTCAGCTAAAGTGGCCCTCAGAAGTTTTCTGAAGAAAGCCAGGCAACTGTGATCACAATCTACACATCAGGGTTGTTGTCTTCACTAAGCCAGTAGGACGCTAATAATGTTGCTCAGGTGTGTGACTTCCAAAGGTGATAACTTGGAACAGATAAACCAAGAGAAGATGCTATTGTTCTGGTGGGACACATGATTTGACATCTGGGTAGATTCTAGGGAGGTACCAAGGGCTCCTTGTGGAATGAGATCTTTCCATGGTGACAGTTCGTGGTTTATCGTTTGTATAGTCATGTCAAACCTCACTAGTTTTAGCTTCATTTTGTCATAAGGGGTTTCAAGCTTGGGGTTTTTGACAAAGTAATTAAGAATCTTCTTTATTTACCTATTTCTTCATTTCTTCATTCATTCATTCATTTATTTTTGGTCAGTCTTGAGGCTTGAATTCAGCCTTGGTGCTGCCCTGAATTTGTTTTTCTCAAAGCCAGCCTTCTACCACTTTGAGCCACAGCTCCACTTCCAATTTTCTGGTAGATAATTAGACATAGAGACTCATGGACTTTCTAGTCTGGGTTGGCTTAAACTGTGATCCTCAGACCTTAGCCTACTGACTTGTGAGGATTGCAGGTATGAGCCACCAGCACGTGGCTAAAAGTATAATTTTAATGGATATTTATTAGCACCTAGAGTTTATGTGCATTTTGTCTCCTTGTACTAGACCTTAGCTCTGTCATTCCCCACCATAGCTTCTCCAGTCTGGTTTCTAGTCAGGAATCATGAAGGGACCATTACTCCTTCACAGAACATGCTAGGTTCACACTGATACATTGATTTGTGTGTGTGTGCGTGCACACCAGTGCATGCCCCATGCACACACACACAGATGTGAGCACACACACACACACACACACACACACACACACACACACACACACACACACACACACACACGGCAATACTGAATTTAAAGGCCTGGTGTGGGGAAATCTGTGGGGAACGCAGGCAGCAAAGATGGCCCTGAGAGGAAGTTGAGTGGGCAGAGCCGGATTTGTTTAGGCTCAGTGTGTAAACAACTCATGGAAACTTAGGTGCATGATAAGGTATGGCCTTTCAGTGATTGGTTGGTTCATTTCCTCCCTTCCCACGCAGTCTTTTGCTTTAAAAAGGGGATGCTCCCTGTTAATAAACGAGTTCCTGCTTGGTTTGACTTCCCGCGGCATCTGATTGTCTCTGGGGCTAAGGGAGGCTGGGGAACGGGCAGGCGAGCAGCTGCACTTCGCACTTACCTTTCCTTGGACCCCATCTGTCCAAGGACGGACGAAGACCCAACAGCCAGGGTGCTTTTTCTCCTCAAGTTAGCTCTCTACCACTTGGGCCATAGCTCCACTTTCAACTTTTTGCTGGTTACTTGGAGATAAGAATCTTTCTGATTTGTCTGCCTTTGAACTGATTTGTCTGCCTCAGATCTCAGTAGCTAAGATGATAGGCATGAGATACCAGCACCCAGAAAAATCAAGATTTTAAGGGGAGAGGTTTGCAAATATTTGAGTCTCCTGGGCAGCATATTCTCAGCTTGCAACAGGCAGGTGGGAGGGCTCTTGTCACTACCTCGCTCTCACTGTGCATAAGAGGGTTCCTGTACTAGTGCCCATATTCCACCTGGACTATTAGCTCACGTTTCACCAGGTAGCCTCTGGGGACAGGTGAGTTCACAGGGTGTGTTAATTGGTTCATCATTGTCATTCCATGAGGCTCCAGTTGGCACAGGAGGTGACATCTTTCTTCTCTCTCCTCTGGTCTTTTTTTTTTTGTCGGTCGTGGGGCTTGAACTCTGGGCCTGGGCGCTGTCCCTCAGCTCTTCAGCTCAAGGCGAGCGCTCTACCACTTGAGCTACAGCGCCACTTCTGGTTTTCTGGTGGTTTATTGGAGATAGGAGTCTCACGGTCTCTCCTGCCCAGGCTGGCTTTGAACCGCGATCCTCAGATCTCAGCCTCCTGAGTAGCTAGGATTACAGGCGTGAGCCACCAGCGCCCAGCTCTCCTCTGGTGTTTATATTGATTCAAGGCCCCTGTGGATAACCTCAGACCATCACCCCTACCTCCTCCAGTGTACATGGTCACCCTTAGCCCTTTCTCAACCGAGCTTTCAACTGCCATTGCCCATGAAGTTGTTAAATAGTCCTGGCTAAGCAGAGGGCTGAGATGAAGGGAGGAAGGTCAGGAGGTGGAAGCCTCAAAGTCCAATGAATACCAGGGGAAGGAGGAAGTAGACTCAGGAAGGTGCCAGCAGAGGTGAGGCCAGGACCAGGAAATTGGCTTCTCTGACCACCTGTCTGTCTTAAGGATCCCTGGGGACTGTGACTCTCCAGGATCTCCCAATCCCTTCTTCTCTCAGTGAATAGAAATAGACAGAGATGGCTCAACACCAGCACAAGTCAGACTGGGGAAAACATATACCGGGGGAGCGTCTGGCCAAAGCTGGAGCTGTGTCACTCCCCTGTTAGGACGTGTGTAATGGTCCATGAGAATGCTGGTTTTGCCTGGTGCAGATTGGTAGGAAAGTATCTGATCCTGGGACATAGGTAATATGCAAAATGGGTCACAGCTTAGAGTTAGGGAGGAGACCAGCCTGGCCCTCACCTCTTAAAGTGCCAGTAAATTTTGGTCTGGTGCCAGCTGCATGGGAGGTGGAGAGAGGGTAGGGCAGGAGTGGTTGGAAGTCAAGGCACTGGTCTGTGATCTATTGATAAGGACACCTGGGCCACTCACCAGATTATATACCCTGTGTGATGACCATAGGAGAGGCAGAACACAGAGAAGGCCAGTCCATCTGACCATTGTGGACAGTGCTGCTCCTGATGGTTCCCAGGATCCAGAATAACATAAAAGTTGGGAGCATCTGGTCAGTGGGTACTGCAGAAAGCCTGAAGGCATTGCCAGAGGTGTACAACCCAGGATCCTTCCTTGAGGCCAGCACAGGGCCTCTAACCCCATTGCCCACAGTACCACCCAACACTAGGAAAACCTCTTCTTTTGCTCATCTGACTGATCATAAATACTCTTTGTCTGCACTGTGCTTGGCTTTTGTTTCCTGGTGTTACAGGACGAAGGACTGTACTTCTAGAAGTCATTCCCAGGCTGGGCATGTAGCCTGGTGGTAGAGCACTTCCCTAGCAGGAGTGAGGTCCAGAGTTCAACCCTCAGCACTGCAAAAACAACAACAAACTCTCCTTTTCAAAGCTCCCCTGGCAGGGTCTTAATGGCTGGCATTTTCAAAGAAGTGTTTTACAAATGCCGGGGGAATCAAAGTTAGATGAAGATAAGCAAGCAGTGGTTGCTGGGGAAATTTTCCTCTAGATCCAACCACTATCATTTCTCTGGTTTTCAGAATTTACTGAAAATAGCCAGCATATTATGATTAATAACTATGAAAAATCCAGCTAATCAAAAAGGACTTTTTGGTGTCAAGATCGTGGTGAGATACAAAGGGTGAAGTGGGTTGTGGGACTATTAACTGAGATCCAGGAAAAAGGCTACAGCCTACAGACTTGGAATGAGTAGTCTTGTCTTTTCTCTTCCCTTTTCTTCTTTTTTTTAAAGTAAGTTTTTATTGTGAAAATACTGTACAGAGGGGTTACAGTCACATGAGCAAGGTAGTAAGTACATTTCTTTTCAAGGATTGTTGCCTCTCCTTTGTTTTTTTCCATCTCTTCCTTCCCACCTCCACAACTACACTCCCCTCTACCCCCCACCCCTGCCTAAATTGTAAAGTTTGTTTTTCAACAGTGTCTTCTACATATCATTGTTGCAATGGGTCAACCTGTATCCCTATTAAAACTTTTTGTTTTTTCCCTTCCCCTCCTCAAATTATACCAATATCAAATACAGTGAAAATAGGCAGAGGAACATACAAAACAACAACAAAAAATCACATGGTGCCTTATGAATATGTTAGAAACAATAGCAAGAAAAAACGACTTGTGTCCCTATCTTGGAGTTCATTTCGCTTAACATCATCTTATCTGGTCATATGTACATAGCTTTTTGACCTTTTCTGATTGTTCCAGACATATACTCATTATTGCAAATAAGAGAAACCATAGGACCTTTGTTTCTTTGCGCCTGGCTTACTTCAATTAATATAATTTTTTCCAAGTCTTTCCATTTTCTAACAAATGGGGCAATGTCATTCTTTCTGATGGAAGTATAGAATTCAATTTTGTGTATATACCACATTTTCTTCATTCATTCATCTACTGAGAGGTATCTGGGTTAGTTCCATATCTTAGCTATGGTAAATAATGCTGTAATAAACATAGTTGTGCTGGTAGCTTTAGTGTGGTCTTGTTTGTGATCATTTGGGTAAATGCCTAAAAGTGGGATTGCTGGGTCATAAGGGGGCTCTATGTGCAGTCTTTTGTGGAACCTCCATACTGCTTT